>NW_022096742.1:0-17014 GCF_006542625.1 Nomascus leucogenys | reverse complement strand
AATCTATCTGTGAAACTTCTTTCTGTTCTGTGCATTCAACTAACGGACTTGAACCTTACTTTTGATTGAGGAGTTCTGAAACACTCTTTCTGTAGAAAATGCAAGTGGACCTTCGGAGCGCTAAGAGGCCTATAGCGGAAAAAGGAATAGTTTCAAATACAAACTACACAGAAGGATTCTGTGAAACTTCTTTCTGTTCTTTGCATTCATCTAACAGAGTTGAACCTTACTTTTGATTGAGCACTTCTGAAACACCCTTTCTATAGAAAATGCAATTGGACATTCAGGGAGCTAAGAGGCCTATATTGGAAAAAGGAATATTTTCAAATAAAAACTGCACAGAAGCAATCTGCGAAACTTCTTACTGTTCTGTGCATTCAACTAACAGAGTTGAACCTTAGTTATTATTGAGCAGTTCTGAAACACTCTTTCTGTAGAAAATGCAAGTGAACATTCAGGGCGCTAAGAGGCCTATAGCGGAAAAATGAATATGTTCAAATAAAAACTACACAGAAGAAATCTGTGAAACTTCTTACTGTTCTGTGCATTCAACTAACAGAGTTGAACCTTAGTTTATATTGAGAAGTTATGAAACACTCTTTCTGCAGAAAATGCATGTGAACATTCAGGGCGCTAAGAGGCCTATAGTTGAGAAAGGTATATGTTCAAATAAAAACTACAAAGAAGCTATCTGTGAAACATCTTACAGTTCTGTGCATTCAACTGACAGAGTTCAACCTTACATTTGATTGAGCAGTTCTGAAACACCCTTTCTGTAGAAAATGCAAGTGGACATTCAGGGCGCTAAGAGGCCTATGGTGGAAAAAGGAACACCTTCAAATAAAAATTACACAGAAGCAATCTGTGAAACTTCTTACGGTTCTGTTCTTTAAACTAACACAGTTGAACCTTAATTTTGATTGAACAGTTCTGAAACACTCTTTCTGTAGAAAATGCAAGTGGACATTCATGGCTCTAAGAGGCCTATAGTGGACAAGGGAATATCTTCAAACAAAAACTACAAAGAAGCAATCTGTGAAACTTCTTTCTGTTCTGTGCTTTCAACTAACAGAGTTGAACCTTAGTTTTGATTGAGCAGTTCTGAAACACTCTTTCTGTAGAAAATACAAGTGGACATTCAGGGCGCTAAGAGGCCTATAGTGGAAAAAGGAATAGGTTCAAATAAAAACTACACAGAAGATATCTGTGAAACTTCTCTCTGTTCTGTGCATTCAACTAACAGAGTTGAACCTTAGTTTGGATTGAGCAGTTCTGAAACACTCTTTCTGTAGAAAATGCAAGTGGACATTCATGGCGCTAAGAGGCCCATAGTAGAAAAAGGAATATCTTCAAACAAAAACTATACAGAAGCAATCTGTGAAACTTCTTTCTGTTCTGTGCATTCAACTAACAGAGTTGAACCTTACTTTTGATTGAGCAGTTCTGAAACACTCTTTCTGTAGAAAATGGACGTGGACCTTCGGAGCGCTAAGAGGCCTACAGCGGAAAAAGTAATATCTTCAAATAAAAACTACACAGAAGCATTCTGTGAAACTTCTTTCTGTTCATTGCATTCAACTAACAGAGTTTAACTTTACTTTTGATTGAGCAGTTCTGAAACACTCTTTCTGTAGAAAATGCAAGTGGACATTCAGGGCGCTAAGAGGCCTATAGTGGAAAAGGAATATTTTCAAATAAAAACTGCACAGAAGAAATCTGTGAAACTTCTTACTGTTCTGTGCATTCAACTAACAGAGTTGAACCTCAATTTTGATTGAGCAGTTCTGAAACACTCTTTCTGTAGAAAATACAAGTGGACATTCAGGGCGCTAAGAGGACTATAGTGGAAAAAGGAAAAAGTTCACATAAAAACTACACAGAAGCTATCTGTGAAACTTCTCTCTGTTCTGTGCATTCAAATAACGGAGTTGAACCTTACTTTTGATTGAGAAGTTCTGAAACACTCTTTCTGTAGAAAATGCAAGTGGACCTTCGGAGCGCTAAGAGGCCTATAGCGGAAAAAGTAATACCTTCAAATACAAACTACACAGAAGCATTCTGTGAAACTTCTTTCTGTTCTGTGCATTCAACTAACAGAGTTTAACCTTAATTTTGATTGAGCAGTTCTGAAACACTCTTTCTGTAGAAAATGCAATTGGACATTCAGGGCGCTATGCGGCCTATAGTGGAAAAGGAATATTTTCAAATAAAAACTGCACAGAAGAAATCTGTGAAACTTCTTACTGTTCTGTGCATTCAACTAACAGAGTTGAACCTCAGTTTTGATTGAGCAGTTCTGAAACACTCTTTCTGTAGAAAATACAAGTGGACATTCAAGGCGCTAAGAGGACTTAGTGGAAAAAAGAAAAGTTCACATAAAAACTACACAGAATCTATCTGTGAAACTTCTGTCTGTTCTGTGCATTCAACTAACGGACTTGAACCTTACTTTTGATTGAGGAGTTCTGAAACACTCTTTCTGTAGAAAATGCAAGTGGACCTTCGGAGCGCTAAGAGGCCTATAGCGGAAAAAGGAATACTTTCAAATACAAACTACACAGAAGGATTCTGTGAAACTTCTTTCTGTTCTTTGCATTCATCTAACAGAGTTGAACCTTACTTTTGATTGAGCACTTCTGAAACACCCTTTCTATAGAAAATGCAATTGGACATTCAGGGAGCTAAGAGGCCTATACTGGAAAAAGGAATATTTTCAAATAAAAACTGCACAGAAGCAATCTGCGAAACTTCTTACTGTTCTGTGCATTCAACTAACAGAGTTGAACCTTAGTTATTATTGAGCAGTTCTGAAACACTCTTTCTGTAGAAAATGCAAGTGAACATTCAGGGCGCTAAGAGGCCTATAGCGGAAAAATGAATATGTTCAAATAAAAACTACACAGAAGAAATCTGTGAAACTTCTTACTGTTCTGTGCATTCAACTAACAGAGTTGAACCTTAGTTTATATTGAGAAGTAATGAAACACTCTTTCTGCAGAAAATGCATGTGAACATTCAGGGCGCTAAGAGGCCTATAGTTGAGAAAGGTATATGTTCAAATAAAAACTACAAAGAAGCTATCTGTGAAACATCTTACAGTTCTGTGCATTCAACTGACAGAGTTCAACCTTACATTTGATTGAGCAGTTCTGAAACACCCTTTCTGTAGAAAATGCAAGTGGACATTCAGGGCGCTAAGAGGCCTATGGTGGAAAAAGGAACACCTTCAAATAAAAATTACACAGAAGCAATCTGTGAAACTTCTTACGGTTCTGTTCTTTAAACTAACACAGTTGAACCTTAATTTTGATTGAACAGTTCTGAAACACTCTTTCTGTAGAAAATGCAAGTGGACATTCATGGCTCTAAGAGGCCTATAGTGGACAAGGGAATATCTTCAAACAAAAACTACAAAGAAGCAATCTGTGAAACTTCTTTCTGTTCTGTGCTTTCAACTAACAGAGTTGAACCTTAGTTTTGATTGAGCAGTTCTGAAACACTCTTTCTGTAGAAAATACAAGTGGACATTCAGGGCGCTAAGAGGCCTATAGTGGAAAAAGGAATAGGTTCAAATAAAAACTACACAGAAGATATCTGTGAAACTTCTCTCTGTTCTGTGCATTCAACTAACAGAGTTGAACCTTAGTTTGGATTGAGCAGTTCTGAAACACTCTTTCTGTAGAAAATGCAAGTGGACATTCATGGCGCTAAGAGGCCCATAGTAGAAAAAGGAATATCTTCAAACAAAAACTATACAGAAGCAATCTGTGAAACTTCTTTCTGTTCTGTGCATTCAACTAACAGAGTTGAACCTTACTTTTGATTGAGCAGTTCTGAAACACTCTTTCTGTAGAAAATGGACGTGGACCTTCGGAGCGCTAAGAGGCCTACAGCGGAAAAAGTAATATCTTCAAATAAAAACTACACAGAAGCATTCTGTGAAACTTCTTTCTGTTCATTGCATTCAACTAACAGAGTTTAACTTTACTTTTGATTGAGCAGTTCTGAAACACTCTTTCTGTAGAAAATGCAAGTGGACATTCAGGGCGCTAAGAGGCCTATAGTGGAAAAGGAATATTTTCAAATAAAAACTGCACAGAAGAAATCTGTGAAACTTCTTACTGTTCTGTGCATTCAACTAACAGAGTTGAACCTCAATTTTGATTGAGCAGTTCTGAAACACTCTTTCTGTAGAAAATACAAGTGGACATTCAGGGCGCTAAGAGGACTATAGTGGAAAAAGGAAAAAGTTCACATAAAAACTACACAGAAGCTATCTGTGAAACTTCTCTCTGTTCTGTGCATTCAAATAACGGAGTTGAACCTTACTTTTGATTGAGAAGTTCTGAAACACTCTTTCTGTAGAAAATGCAAGTGGACCTTCGGAGCGCTAAGAGGCCTATAGCGGAAAAAGTAATACCTTCAAATACAAACTACACAGAAGCATTCTGTGAAACTTCTTTCTGTTCTGTGCATTCAACTAACAGAGTTTAACCTTAATTTTGATTGAGCAGTTCTGAAACACTCTTTCTGTAGAAAATGCAATTGGACATTCAGGGCGCTATGCGGCCTATAGTGGAAAAGGAATATTTTCAAATAAAAACTGCACAGAAGAAATCTGTGAAACTTCTTACTGTTCTGTGCATTCAACTAACAGAGTTGAACCTCAGTTTTGATTGAGCAGTTCTGAAACACTCTTTCTGTAGAAAATACAAGTGGACATTCAAGGCGCTAAGAGGACTATAGTGGAAAAAAGAAAAAGTTCACATAAAAACTACACAGAATCTATCTGTGAAACTTCTGTCTGTTCTGTGCATTCAACTAACGGACTTGAACCTTACTTTTGATTGAGGAGTTCTGAAACACTCTTTCTGTAGAAAATGCAAGTGGACCTTCGGAGCGCTAAGAGGCCTATAGCGGAAAAAGGAATACTTTCAAATACAAACTACACAGAAGGATTCTGTGAAACTTCTTTCTGTTCTTTGCATTCATCTAACAGAGTTGAACCTTACTTTTGATTGAGCACTTCTGAAACACCCTTTCTATAGAAAATGCAATTGGACATTCAGGGAGCTAAGAGGCCTATACTGGAAAAAGGAATATTTTCAAATAAAAACTGCACAGAAGCAATCTGCGAAACTTCTTACTGTTCTGTGCATTCAACTAACAGAGTTGAACCTTAGTTATTATTGAGCAGTTCTGAAACACTCTTTCTGTAGAAAATGCAAGTGAACATTCAGGGCGCTAAGAGGCCTATAGCGGAAAAATGAATATGTTCAAATAAAAACTACACAGAAGAAATCTGTGAAACTTCTTACTGTTCTGTGCATTCAACTAACAGAGTTGAACCTTAGTTTATATTGAGAAGTAATGAAACACTCTTTCTGCAGAAAATGCATGTGAACATTCAGGGCGCTAAGAGGCCTATAGTTGAGAAAGGTATATGTTCAAATAAAAACTACAAAGAAGCTATCTGTGAAACATCTTACAGTTCTGTGCATTCAACTGACAGAGTTCAACCTTACATTTGATTGAGCAGTTCTGAAACACCCTTTCTGTAGAAAATGCAAGTGGACATTCAGGGCGCTAAGAGGCCTATGGTGGAAAAAGGAACACCTTCAAATAAAAATTACACAGAAGCAATCTGTGAAACTTCTTACGGTTCTGTTCTTTAAACTAACACAGTTGAACCTTAATTTTGATTGAACAGTTCTGAAACACTCTTTTGTAAAAATGCAAGTGGACATCATGGCTCTAAAGGCCTATATGGACAAGGGAATATCTTCAAACAAAAACTACAAAGAAGCAATCTGTGAAACTTCTTACTGTTCTGTGCATTCAACTAACAGAGTTGAACCTTAGTTTTGATTGAGCAGTTCTGAAACACTCTTTCTGTAGAAAATACAAGTGGACATTCAGGGCGCTAAGAGGCCTATAGTGGAAAAAGGAATGTTCAAATAAAAACTACACAGAAGCTATCTGTGAAACTTCTCTCTGTTCTGTGCATTCAACTAACAGAGTTGAACCTTACTTTTGATTGAGCAGTTCTGAAACACTCTTTCTGTAGAAAATGCAAGTGGACATTCGGAGCGCTAAGAGGCCTATAGCGGAAAAAGAATATCTTCAATACAAACTACACAGAAGCATCTGTGAAACTTCTTTCTGTTCTGTGCATTCAACTAACAGAGTTGAACCTTATTTTGATTGAGCAGTTCTGAAACACTCTTTCTGTAGAAAATGCAATTGGACATTCAGGGCGCTAAGAGGCCTATAGTGGAAAAGAATATTTCAAATAAAAACTGCACAGAAGAAATCTGTGAAACTTCTTCTGTTCTGTGCATTCAACTAACAGAGTTGAACCTTATTTTGATTGAGCAGTTCTGAAACACTCTTTCTGTAGAAAATGCAAGTGGACATTCAGGGCGCTAAGAGGCCTATAGTGGAAAAAAAAAATATTTTCAAATAAAAACTACACAGAAATCTGTGAAACTTCTTACTGTTCTGTGCATTCAACTAACAGAGTTGAACCTTACTTTTGATTGAGCAGTTCTGAAACACTCTTTCTGTAGAAAATGCAAGTGGACATTCGGAGCGCTAAGAGGCCTATAGCGGAAAAAGGAATATTTCAAATAAAACTACACAGAAGATTCTGTGAAACTTCTTCTGTTCTGTGCATTCAACTAACAGAGTTGAACCTTACTTTTGATTGAGCAGTTCTGAAACACTCTTTCTGTAGAAAATGCAAGTGGACATTCAGGGAGCTAAGAGGCCTATACGGAAAAAGGAATATTTCAAATAAAAACTACACAGAAGCAATCTGTGAAACTTCTTACTGTTCTGTGCATTCAACTAACAGAGTTGAACCTTATTTTGATTGAGCAGTTCTGAAACACTCTTTCTGTAGAAAATGCAAGTGACATTCAGGGCGCTAAGAGGCCTATAGCGGAAAAAGGAATACTTTCAAATAAAAACTACACAGAAGAAATCTGTGAAACTTCTTACTGTTCTGTGCATTCAACTAACAGAGTTGAACCTTAGTTTATATTGAAGTCTGAAACACTCTTTCTGTAGAAAATGCAAGTGACATTCAGGGCGCTAAGAGGCCTATAGTGAGAAAATATGTTCAAATAAAAACTACAAGAAGCTATCTGTGAAATCTTACTGTTCTGTGCATTCAACTAACAGAGTTGAACCTTACATTTGATTGAGCAGTTCTGAAACACTCTTTCTGTAGAAAATGCAAGTGGACATTCAGGGCGCTAAGAGGCCTATAGTGGAAAAAGGAATACTTCAAATAAAAACTACACAGAAGCAATCTGTGAAACTTCTTACGTTCTTTCTGCATTCAACTAACAGAGTTGAACCTTATTTTGATTGAGCAGTTCTGAAACACTCTTTCTGTAGAAAATGCAAGTGGACATTCAGGGCCTAAGAGGCCTATAGTGGAAAAAGGAATATTTCAAAAAAACTACAAGAAGCAATCTGTGAAACTTCTTTCTGTTCTGTGCTTTCAACTAACAGAGTTGAACCTTAGTTTTGATTGAGCAGTTCTGAAACACTCTTTCTGTAGAAAATGCAAGTGGACATTCAGGGCGCTAAGAGGCCTATAGTGGAAAAAGGAATAGGTTCAAATAAAAACTACACAGAAGATATCTGTGAAACTTCTCTCTGTTCTGTGCATTCAACTAACAGAGTTGAACCTTAGTTTTGATTGAGCAGTTCTGAAACACTCTTTCTGTAGAAAATGCAAGTGGACATTCAGGGCGCTAAGAGGCCATAGTAGAAAAAGGAATATCTTCAAAAAAAACTATACAGAAGCAATCTGTGAAACTTCTTCTGTTCTGTGCATTCAACTAACAGAGTTGAACCTTACTTTTGATTGAGCAGTTCTGAAACACTCTTTCTGTAGAAAATGCGTGGACTTCGGAGCGCTAAGAGGCCTAGGAAAAAGAATATCTTCAAATAAAAACTACACAGAAGCATTCTGTGAAACTTCTTTCTGTTCTTGCATTCAACTAACAGAGTTTAACCTTACTTTTGATTGAGCAGTTCTGAAACACTCTTTCTGTAGAAAATGCAAGTGGACATTCAGGGCGCTAAGAGGCCTATAGTGGAAAAGGAATATTTTCAAATAAAAACTGCACAGAAGAAATCTGTGAAACTTCTTTCTGTTCTGTGCATTCAACTAACAGAGTTGAACCTCAATTTTGATTGAGCAGTTCTGAAACACTCTTTCTGTAGAAAATACAAGTGGACATTCAGGGCGCTAAGAGGCCTATAGTGGAAAAAGGAAAGTTCACATAAAAACTACACAGAAGCTATCTGTGAAACTTCTTCTGTTCTGTGCATTCAACTAACAGAGTTGAACCTTACTTTTGATTGAGCAGTTCTGAAACACTCTTTCTGTAGAAAATGCAAGTGGACCTTCGGAGCGCTAAGAGGCCTATAGCGGAAAAAGTAATACCTTCAAATACAAACTACACAGAAGCATTCTGTGAAACTTCTTTCTGTTCTGTGCATTCAACTAACAGAGTTTAACCTTTATTTTGATTGAGCAGTTCTGAAACACTCTTTCTGTAGAAAATGCAATTGGACATTCCGGGCGCTAAGAGGCCTATAGTGGAAAAGGAATATTTTCAAATAAAAACTGCACAGAAGAAATCTGTGAAACTTCTTCTGTTCTGTGCATTCAACTAACAGAGTTGAACCTTAGTTTTGATTGAGCAGTTCTGAAACACTCTTTCTGTAGAAAATGCAAGTGGACATTCAGGCGCTAAGAGGCCTATAGTGGAAAAAGGAATATTTCAATAAAAACTACACAGAAATCTGTGAAACTTCTTCTGTTCTGTGCATTCAACTAACAGAGTTGAACCTTAATTTTGATTGAGCAGTTCTGAAACACTCTTTCTGTAGAAAATGCAAGTGGACCTTCGGAGCGCTAAGAGGCCTATAGCGGAAAAAGGAATACTTTCAAATAAAACTACACAGAAGATTCTGTGAAACTTCTTCTGTTTTGCATTCATCTAACAGAGTTGAACCTTACTTTTGATTGAGCACTTCTGAAACACCCTTTCTATAGAAAATGCAATTGGACATTCAGGGAGCTAAGAGGCCTATACTGGAAAAAGGAATATTTTCAAATAAAAACTACAAAGAAGCAATCTGTGAAACTTCTTACTGTTCTGTGCATTCAACTAACAGAGTTGAACCTTAGTTTTGATTGAGCAGTTCTGAAACACTCTTTCTGTAGAAAATGCAAGTGACATTCAGGGCGCTAAGAGGCCTATAGCGGAAAAATGAATATGTTCAAATAAAAACTACACAGAAGAAATCTGTGAAACTTCTTACTGTTCTGTGCATTCAACTAACAGAGTTGAACCTTAGTTTATATTGAGCAGTTCTGAAACACTCTTTCTGTAGAAAATGCAAGTGAACATTCAGGGCGCTAAGAGGCCTATATTTGAAAAAGGTATATGTTCAAATAAAAACTACAAAGAAGCTATCTGTGAAACTTCTTACTGTTCTGTGCATTCAACTAACAGAGTTGAACCTTACATTTGATTGAGCAGTTCTGAAACACCCTTTCTGTAGAAAATGCAAGTGGACATTCAGGGCGCTAAGAGGCCTATAGTGGAAAAAGGAATACCTTCAAATAAAAACTACACAGAAGCAATCTGTGAAACTTCTTACTGTTCTGTTCATTAAACTAACAGAGTTGAACCTTAATTTTGATTGACAGTTCTGAAACACTCTTTCTGTAGAAAATGCAAGTGGACATTCATGGCGCTAAGAGGCCTATAGTGGAAAAAGGAATATCTTCAAACAAAAACTACAAGAAGCAATCTGTGAAACTTCTTTCTGTTCTGTGCTTTCAACTAACAGAGTTGAACCTTAGTTTTGATTGAGCAGTTCTGAAACACTCTTTCTGTAGAAAATACAAGTGGACATTCAGGGCGCTAAGAGGCCTATAGTGGAAAAAGGAATAGGTTCAAATAAAAACTACACAGAAGATATCTGTGAAACTTCTCTCTGTTCTGTGCATTCAACTAACAGAGTTGAACCTTAGTTTTGATTGAGCAGTTCTGAAACACTCTTTCTGTAGAAAATGCAAGTGGACATTCATGGCGCTAAGAGGCCCATAGTAGAAAAAGGAATATCTTCAAACAAAAACTATACAGAAGCAATCTGTGAAACTTCTTTCTGTTCTGTGCATTCAACTAACAGAGTTGAACCTTACTTTTGATTGAGCAGTTCTGAAACACTCTTTCTGTAGAAAATGGACGTGGACCTTCGGAGCGCTAAGAGGCCTAGCGGAAAAAGTAATAGGTTCAAATAAAAACTACACAGAAGATATCTGTGAAACTTCTTACTGTTCTGTGCATTCAACTAACAGAGTTTGAACCTTAGTTTGATTGAGCAGTTCTGAAACACTCTTTCTGTAGAAAATGCAAGTGGACATTCAGGCGCTAAGAGGCTATAGTGGAAAAAGGAATATTTCAAAAAAAACTACACAGAAGCATCTGTGAAACTTCTTTCTGTTCTGTGCATTCAACTAACAGAGTTGAACCTTACTTTTGATTGAGCAGTTCTGAAACACTCTTTCTGTAGAAAATGCAAGTGGACCTTCGGAGCGCTAAGAGGCCTATAGCGGAAAAAGTAATACTTCAAATAAAAACTACACAGAAGCATTCTGTGAAACTTCTTTCTGTTCTGTGCATTCAACTAACAGAGTTGAACCTTACTTTTGATTGAGCAGTTCTGAAACACTCTTTCTGTAGAAAATGCAAGTGGACATTCAGGGCGCTAAGAGGCCTATAGTGGAAAAAGGAATATTTCAAATAAAAACTACACAGAAGATCTGTGAAACTTCTTTCTGTTCTGTGCATTCAACTAACAGAGTTGAACCTTACTTTTGATTGAGCAGTTCTGAAACACTCTTTCTGTAGAAAATGCAAGTGGACATTCAGCGCTAAGAGGCCTATAGTGGAAAAAAAAATTCAAATAAAAACTACACAGAATTATCTGTGAAACTTCTTCTGTTCTGTGCATTCAACTAACAGAGTTGAACCTTACTTTTGATTGAGCAGTTCTGAAACACTCTTTCTGTAGAAAATGCAAGTGGACATTCAGGGCGCTAAGAGGCCTATAGCGGAAAAAGAATATTTCAAATAAAACTACACAGAAGAAATCTGTGAAACTTCTTACTGTTCTGTGCATTCAACTAACAGAGTTGAACCTTAGTTTTATTGAAGTTCTGAAACACTCTTTCTGTAGAAAATGCAATTGACATTCAGGGCGCTAAGAGGCCTATAGTGGAAAAGGAATATTTCAAATAAAAACTCACAGAAGCAATCTGTGAAACTTCTTACTGTTCTGTGCATTCAACTAACAGAGTTGAACCTTAGTTTATATTGAGCAGTTCTGAAACACTCTTTCTGTAGAAAATGCAAGTGGACATTCAGGGCGCTAAGAGGCCTATAGTGGAAAAAGGAATTTCAAATAAAAACTACACAGAAGCAATCTGTGAAACTTCTTACGTTCTGTGCATTCAACTAACAGAGTTGAACCTTAATTTTGATTGAGCAGTTCTGAAACACTCTTTCTGTAGAAAATGCAAGTGGACATTCAGGGCGCTAAGAGGCCTATAGTGGAAAGGAATATTCAAAAAAAACACAGAAGCAATCTGTGAAACTTCTTCTGTTCTGTGCTTTCAACTAACAGAGTTGAACCTTAGTTTTGATTGAGCAGTTCTGAAACACTCTTTCTGTAGAAAATGCAAGTGGACATTCAGGGCGCTAAGAGGCCTATAGTGGAAAAAGGAATATTTCAATAAGAAACTACACAGAAGAATCTGTGAAACTCTCTCTTTCTGTGCATTCAACTAACAGAGTTGAACCTTATTTTGATTGAGCAGTTCTGAAACACTCTTCTGTAGAAAATGCAAGTGACATTCATGGCGCTAAGAGGCCATAGTAGAAAAGGAATATCTTCAAACAAAAACTATACAGAAGCAATCTGTGAAACTTCTTTCTGTTCTGTGCATTCAACTAACAGAGTTGAACCTTACTTTTGATTGAGCAGTTCTGAAACACTCTTTCTGTAGAAAATGGACGTGGACCTTCGGAGCGCTAAGAGCCTACAGCGGAAAAAAATATCTTCAAATAAAAACTACACAGAAGCATTCTGTGAAACTTCTTTCTGTTCATTGCATTCAACTAACAGAGTTTAACTTACTTTTGATTGAGCAGTTCTGAAACACTCTTTCTGTAGAAAATGCAAGTGGACATTCAGGGCGCTAAGAGGCCTATAGTGGAAAAGGAATATTTTCAAATAAAAACTGCACAGAAGAAATCTGTGAAACTTCTTACTGTTCTGTGCATTCAACTAACAGAGTTGAACCTCAATTTTGATTGAGCAGTTCTGAAACACTCTTTCTGTAGAAAATACAAGTGGACATTCAAGGCGCTAAGAGGACTATAGTGGAAAAAAGAAAAAGTTCACATAAAAACTACACAGAATCTATCTGTGAAACTTCTGTCTGTTCTGTGCATTCAACTAACGGACTTGAACCTTACTTTTGATTGAGGAGTTCTGAAACACTCTTTCTGTAGAAAATGCAAGTGGACCTTCGGAGCGCTAAGAGGCCTATAGCGGAAAAAGGAATACTTTCAAATACAAACTACACAGAAGGATTCTGTGAAACTTCTTTCTGTTCTTTGCATTCATCTAACAGAGTTGAACCTTACTTTTGATTGAGCACTTCTGAAACACCCTTTCTATAGAAAATGCAATTGGACATTCAGGGAGCTAAGAGGCCTATACTGGAAAAAGGAATATTTTCAAATAAAAACTGCACAGAAGCAATCTGCGAAACTTCTTACTGTTCTGTGCATTCAACTAACAGAGTTGAACCTTAGTTATTATTGAGCAGTTCTGAAACACTCTTTCTGTAGAAAATGCAAGTGAACATTCAGGGCGCTAAGAGGCCTATAGCGGAAAAATGAATATGTTCAAATAAAAACTACACAGAAGAAATCTGTGAAACTTCTTACTGTTCTGTGCATTCAACTAACAGAGTTGAACCTTAGTTTATATTGAGAAGTAATGAAACACTCTTTCTGCAGAAAATGCATGTGAACATTCAGGGCGCTAAGAGGCCTATAGTTGAGAAAGGTATATGTTCAAATAAAAACTACAAAGAAGCTATCTGTGAAACATCTTACAGTTCTGTGCATTCAACTGACAGAGTTCAACCTTACATTTGATTGAGCAGTTCTGAAACACCCTTTCTGTAGAAAATGCAAGTGGACATTCAGGGCGCTAAGAGGCCTATGGTGGAAAAAGGAACACCTTCAAATAAAAATTACACAGAAGCAATCTGTGAAACTTCTTACGGTTCTGTTCTTTAAACTAACACAGTTGAACCTTAATTTTGATTGAACAGTTCTGAAACACTCTTTCTGTAGAAAATGCAAGTGGACATTCATGGCTCTAAGAGGCCTATAGTGGACAAGGGAATATCTTCAAACAAAAACTACAAAGAAGCAATCTGTGAAACTTCTTTCTGTTCTGTGCTTTCAACTAACAGAGTTGAACCTTAGTTTTGATTGAGCAGTTCTGAAACACTCTTTCTGTAGAAAATACAAGTGGACATTCAGGGCGCTAAGAGGCCTATAGTGGAAAAAGGAATAGGTTCAAATAAAAACTACACAGAAGATATCTGTGAAACTTCTCTCTGTTCTGTGCATTCAACTAACAGAGTTGAACCTTAGTTTTGATTGAGCAGTTCTGAAACACTCTTTCTGTAGAAAATGCAAGTGGACATTCATGGCGCTAAGAGGCCCATAGTAGAAAAAGGAATATCTTCAAACAAAAACTATACAGAAGCAATCTGTGAAACTTCTTTCTGTTCTGTGCATTCAACTAACAGAGTTGAACCTTACTTTGATTGAGCAGTTCTGAAACACTCTTTCTGTAGAAAATGGACGTGGACTTCGGAGCGCTAAGAGGCCTACAGCGGAAAAAGTAATATCTTCAAATAAAAACTACACAGAAGCATTCTGTGAAACTTCTTTCTGTTCATTGCATTCAACTAACAGAGTTTAACTTTACTTTTGATTGAGCAGTTCTGAAACACTCTTCTGTAGAAAATGCAAGTGGACATTCAGGCGCTAAGAGGCCTATAGTGGAAAAGGAATATTTCAAATAAAACTGCACAGAAGAAATCTGTGAAACTTCTTACTGTTCTGTGCATTCAACTAACAGAGTTGAACCTCAATTTTGATTGAGCAGTTCTGAAACACTCTTTCTGTAGAAAATACAAGTGGACATTCAGGGCGCTAAGAGGACTATAGTGGAAAAAGGAAAATTCACATAAAAACTACACAGAAGCTATCTGTGAAACTTCTCTGTTCTGTGCATTCAATAACGGAGTTGAACCTTACTTTGATTGAGAAGTTCTGAAACACTCTTTCTGTAGAAAATGCAAGTGGACCTTCGGAGCCTAAGAGGCCTATAGCGGAAAAGTAATACCTTCAAATACAAACTACACAGAAGCATTCTGTGAACTTCTTTCTGTTCTGTGCATTCAACTAACAGAGTTTAACCTTAATTTTGATTGAGCAGTTCTGAAACACTCTTCTGTAGAAAATGCAATTGGACATTCAGGGCGCTATGCGGCCTATAGTGGAAAAGGAATATTTTCAAATAAAAACTTCACAGAAGAAATCTGTGAAACTTCTTACTGTTCTGTGCATTCAACTAACAGAGTTGAACCTCAGTTTTGATTGAGCAGTTCTGAAACACTCTTTCTGTAGAAAATACAAGTGGACATTCAAGGCGCTAAGAGGACTCTAGTGGAAAAAGAAAAAGTTCACATAAAAACTACACAGAATCTATCTGTGAAACTTCTGTCTGTTCTGTGCATTCAACTAACGACTTGAACCTTACTTTTGATTGAGGAGTTCTGAAACACTCTTTCTGTAGAAAATACAAGTGGACCTTCGAGCGCTAAGAGCTATAGCGGAAAAAGAATACTTCAAAACAAACTACACAGAAGGATTCTGTGAAACTTTTTCTGTTCTTTGCATTCATCTAACAGAGTGAACCTTACTTTTGATTGAGCACTTCTGAACACCCTTTAAAAGAACACAAAAAAAAAAAAAATAAATAAAAATGACAGAAGCATTGCGAACTTTCTGTTTGTGATTCAACTACAGATAACCTAGTTATTATTTTACATCTTTTGTAAAATGAAAAAGGCAAGGCCTATAGCGGAAAATGAATATGTTCAAATAAAACTAACAGAAAATCTGTGAAACTTCTTACTGTTCTGTGCATTCAACTAACAGAGTTAACCTTAGTTTATATTGAGAGTATGAAACACTCTTTCTGCAGAAATGCATGTGAACATTCAGGCGCTAAGAGCCTATAGTTGAGAAAGTATAGTTCAAATAAAACTACAAAGAAGCTATCTGTGAAACATCTTACAGTTCTGTGCATTCAACTGACAGAGTTCAACCTTACATTTGATTGAGCAGTTCTGAAACACCTTTCTGTAGAAAATGCAAGTGGACATTCAGGGCGCTAAGAGGCCTATGGTGGAAAAAGGAACACCTTCAAATAAAATTACACAGAAGCAATCTGTGAAACTTCTTACGGTTCTTTCTTTAAACTAACACAGTTGAACCTTAATTTTGATTGAACAGTCTGAAACACTCTTTCTGTAGAAAATGCAAGTGGACATTCATGGCTCTAAGAGGCCTATAGTGGACAAGGAATATCTTCAACAAAAACTACAAAGAAGCAATCTGTGAAACTTCTTTCTGTTCTGTGCTTTCAACTAACAGAGTTGAACCTTAGTTTTGATTGAGCAGTTCTGAAACACTCTTTCTGTAGAAAATACAAGTGGACATTCAGGGCGCTAAGAGGCCTATAGTGGAAAAAGGAATAGGTTCAAATAAAAACTACACAGAGATATCTGTGAAACTTCTCTCTGTTCTGTGCATTCAACTAACAGAGTTGAACCTTAGTTTGGATTGAGCAGTTCTGAAACACTCTTTCTGTAGAAAATGCAAGTGGACATTCATGGCGCTAAGAGGCCCATAGTAGAAAAGGAATATCTTCAAACAAAAACTATACAGAAGCAATCTGTGAAACTTCTTTCTGTTCTGTGCATTCAACTAACAGAGTTGAACCTTACTTTTGATTGAGCAGTTCTGAACACTCTTTCTGTAGAAAATGGACGTGACCTTCGGAGCGCTAAGAGGCCTACAGCGGAAAAAGTAATATCTTCAAATAAAAACTACACAGAAGCATTCTGTGAAACTTCTTTCTGTTCATTGCATTCAACTAACAGAGTTTAACTTTACTTTGATTGAGCAGTTCTGAAACACTCTTTCTGTAGAAAATGCAAGTGGACATTCAGGGCGCTAAGAGGCCTATGTGGAAAAGGAATATTTTCAAATAAAAAACTGCACAGAAGAAATCTGTGAAACTTCTTACTGTTCTGTGCATTCAACTAACAGAGTTGAACCTCAATTTTGATTGAGCAGTTCTGAAACACTCTTTCTGTAGAAAATACAAGTGGACATTCAGGGCGCTAAGAGGACTATAGTGGAAAAAGGAAAAAGTTCACATAAAAACTACACAGAAGCTATCTGTGAAACTTCTCTCTGTTCTGTGCATTCAAATAACGGAGTTGAACCTTACTTTTGATTGAGAAGTTCTGAAACACTCTTTCTGTAGAAAATGCAAGTGGACCTTCGGAGCGCTAAGAGGCCTATAGCGGAAAAAGTAATACCTTCAAATACAAACTACACAGAAGCATTCTGTGAAACTTCTTTCTGTTCTGTGCATTCAACTAACAGAGTTTAACCTTAATTTTGATTGAGCAGTTCTGAAACACTCTTTCTGTAGAAAATGCAATTGGACATTCAGGGCGCTATGCGGCCTATAGTGGAAAAGGAATATTTTCAAATAAAAACTGCACAGAAGAAATCTGTGAAACTTCTTA
>NW_022096741.1:0-37064 GCF_006542625.1 Nomascus leucogenys | reverse complement strand
CAAAGAAAGCTTCTGAGAAACTGCTTTGTGATGTGTGCATTCATCTCACAGAGTTAAATCTTTCTTCTGATGGAATAATTTGGAAACACAATTTTTATAGAATCTGAGAAAGGGTATTTGGAGCGCATTGAAGACTATGGTGAAAAAGGAAATATCTTCAGAGAAAAACAAGAAAGAAAGTTTTGGAAAAACTGTTTTGTGATGTGTGCATTCACCTCACAGAGTTCAACCTTTGTTTTGCTGGAGGGGTTTGGAAACACTTTTTTTGCAGAATCTGCGAAGGAATATTTGGGAGCACATTGAAGTCTATGGTCAAAAACAAACTACCTTCAGATATAAGGTAGAAAGAAACTTTCTGAGAAACTGCTTTGTGGAGTGTGCTTTCATCTCACAGAGATAAAACTTTCTTGTGACTGAGCACTTTGGAAACACTGTTTTTGTAGAATCTGCGAAGGAATATTTGGAAGTGTATTGAGGCCTGTGGTGAAAAAAGGAAATAACTTCAGATAAAAACTAGATAGAAGCTTTCTGAGAAACTGTTTTCTGATGTGTGTGTCCAGCTCACAGAGTTAAACCTTCTTTGGATTGAGCAGTTTGGAAACACTGTTTTTCTAGAATCTGTGAAGTGATGTTTGGGAGGAAATTGAGGCCTATTGTGAAAAGGGAATAGCTTCGGAGGAAAACTAGAAAGAAGCTTTCTGAGAAACTCCTTTGTGATGTGTGTATTTCTCTCACAGTGTTAACCCATTATTTTGACAGAGCATGTAGGAAACTGTTTTTGTAGAATCTGCAAAGGGATATTTGGGACCCCATTAAGGCCTATGGTGAAAAAGGAAATATCTTCAGAGGAAAACTAGAAACAAGCATTCTGAGAAACTGCTTTTGGATGTGTGCATTCATCTCAAAGTGCTAAACCTTTCTTTTGATGGCACAGTTTGGCAACACTGTTTTTATAGAATCTGTGAATGGATATTTGGGAGCTCATTGAGACCGATCTTCAAAAATGAAATATATTTAGATAAAAAACTAGAAAGAAACTTTCTGGCACACAAATTTGTGATGTGTGCATTCATCTCACAGAGTTAAAAATTTCTTTTGTTGGAGCTGTTTGGAAAACCTGTTTTTGTAGAATCTGCAAAGGGATATTTGGGAGAATATTGAGGCTTATGGTTGAAAAAGGAAATATCTTTAGAGAATAAGTATAAAGAAATTTTCTGAGAAACTGCTTTGTGATGTGTGCAATCATTTTGCAGAGTTAAACCACTGTTTGATGGAGCAGTTTGGAAACACTGCTTCTGTAGAATCTGCAAAGTGATATTTGGAAGCACACTGAAGACTATGGTGAAAAAGGAAATATACTCCGAGAAAAACTAGAAATAACATTTCTGAGAAACTGCTTTGTGGTGTGTGTATTCATCTCGCAGAAATAACATATGTTTCATTGGAGCAGTTTGGAAAAACTGTTTTTGTAGAATTTGCAAAGGGATATTAGGAAGGACATGGAGGCCAATGGTGTAAATGGAAATGTATTCAGAAAAAACTAGAAAGAAACTTTGTGAGATACTGCTTTGTATGCTTTCAGCTAACACAGTTAAACATTTCTTTTGATTCAGCAGCTTGGAACACTGTTTTTATAGAATCTGCCATGGATATTTGGGAGTGCATTTAGGCATATGGTGAAAAAGGAAATATTTTCAGAGAAATACTAGAAGGAAGCTTTCAGAGAAACTGCTTTGTAATGTGTGCATTCAACTCACAGAGATAAAACTTTCTTTGGGTTGAGTAGTTTGGAAAGAATTTCTTGTGGAATTGCTACGAGATTTTTGGTAGATCATTGAGGCCTATGGTGAAAAGGGAAATATCTTCAAATAAAAACTAGAAAGAAGCTCTCTGAGAAACCGCTTTGTGATGTGTGCATTTAATATCACTGAGTTAAAAGTTTCCTCTGATAGAGAAGTTTGGAAACACTGTTTTTGTGGAATTTGCAAAAGGATATTTGGGAGCACATTAAGTACTATGCTGAAAAAGGAAACATCTTATGGGAAAAACTAGAAAGAATCTTTCTGAGAAACTTCTTTGTGATGTGTGCATTCATCACCTTATGGTGAAAAACAAAACATCCTAGGAGAAAAACCAGAAAGAAGTTTTCTGAGAAACTGATTTGTGATGTGTGCATTCACCTAGCAGAGTTAAACCCTTCTTTTGATGGAGTTGTTTGGAAACACTTTTTGTAGAATATGCTAAGGGATATTTGGGAGCACATTGAGGCCTATGATGAAAAGGTAATATCTTCAGAGAAAAACTAGAAAGAAGCTTTCTGAAAAGTGCTTTGTGAGGTGTGCATTCATTTCACTGAGTTAAACCTTTCTTTTGATAGAGCAGTTTGGAAAAACTGTTTTTGTGGAATCTGTGAAGAAACACGTTGTGCACTGAGACCTATGGTGAAAAAGGAATTTCCTTCAGAGAAAAAATAGAAAGAATATTTCTGATAAACAGCTTTGAGATGATTGCATTCATCTCAATGTGTTTAACCTTTCGTTTGTTGAAACAGTCTTGAAACACTGTTTTTATAGAATCTACAAAGGGATATTTGGGAGCATATCGAGACCTACGGTCAAAAAGGAATTATCTTTACATTTGCTTTATCAACGAGAAAGAAGCTCTCTGACAAACTGATTTGTGATGTGTGCATTCATCTCACAGAGTTTAGTCTTTCTTGTGATGGAAATTTTTGGAAATGCTGTTTTTGTTGAATCTGCGAAGGGATATTTGGGGGACATTGAGACCTGGGGTGAAAAAGGAATATCCTCAGAGAAAAACTACAAAGATTGTTTCTGAGAAATTGCTTTTTCTTGTTTTCATTCATATCACAGAGTTAAACATTTCTTTTGATTGAGAACTTTGGAAATTCTGTTTTTGTGGAATCTGCGAAGGGATATTTGAGAGTTCATTGAGGCCTATGATGAAAAAGGAAATATCTTCAGATAAAAACTAGAAAGAAGGTTTCTGAGAAACTGATTTGTGTTGTGTTCATTCGTCTGACAGATTTAAACCTTTCTTTTGATGTAGCAGTTTGGAAAAACTTTTTGTACAATCTGCGAAGGGATATTTGGGAGCGCATTGAGGCCTATGGTCAAAAAGGAAATATCTTCAGAGGAAAACTAGAAGGAAGTTTTCTGAGTAACTGATTTGTGGTGTGTGCATCCGTCTGATGGAGTTAAAACTTTCTTTGAATGGACCGGTTTGGAAACATTGTTTTTGTAGAATCTGTGAAGTGATATTTGCAAGCGCATTGAGGCCTATCATGAAAAGCAAATATCAAACGGGTGGTGGCTCATGCTTGTAGTCCCAGCACTTTGGGAGGCCGAGGTGGAGGATCATAAGGTCAGGAGATCAAGACCATGGTGAAACCCGTCTCTACTAAAAATACAAAAAATTAGATGGGCGTGGCTGGCACCTGTAGTCCCAGCTACTGGAGAGGCTGAGGCAGGAGAATGGTGTGAACCCAGGAGGTGGAGCTTGCAGTGAGCCGTGATTGCGCCACTGCACTCCAGCCTGGGTGACAGAGTGAGACTCCATCTCAAAAAAAAAAAAAAAAGCAAATATCTTCAGCAGAAAACTAGAAAGAAGCTTTCTGAGAAACTGTGTTGTGATTAGTGGATTAATCTCAGAGTGTTAAACTTCTTTTGATAGAGCAGTTTGGAAACTGTTTTTCTAGAATCTGTGAAGGTATATTTGGGAGCACATTGAGGACTATGGTGAAAAAGGATGTATCTTCAGAGAAAAACTAGAAAGAAGTTTTTCAGAGAAACTGCATTTTGATGTGTGCATTCATCTCAAAGTGTTTAACTTTTCTCTTGAAGGCATAGTTTGAAACACTTTTTGTAAAATCTGCAAAAGGATATTTGGGAGAGAATTTATGCTTATGGCCAAAAGGAAATATATTTAGATAAAAACTGGAAAGAAGCTTTCTAAGAAACAGATTTGTGACGTTTGCATTCATATTACAGAGATAAACCTTTCTTTTCATGGAGCATTTTGGAAACAGTGTTTTTGTAGAATCTGTGAAGGGATATTTGGGTGCACATCAAGGCCTAGGGTAAAAAATGAAATATCTGCAGATAAAATGTAGAAAGATGCTTTCTGAGAACCTGCTTTTTGATATCTGCATTCATCTCACAGAGGTAAAGCTTTCTTTTGATTGAGCAGTTTGGAAACACTGTTTAAGTAGAATCTGTGAAGAACTATTTGAGAGTGCTTTAAGGCCTAAGGTGAAAAAGAAAAAATCTTCAGAGAAAAACTAGAATGAAGCTTTCTGATAAACTGCTTTGTGATGTGTGCATCAATGTGACAGACTTAAACCTTCCTTTTGATGGAGCAGTTTGGAAACACTGTTTTTGTGGAATCTGCAAAGGGATATTTGGGAGTGCTTTGAGGTCTATGGTGAAAAGGAAACATCTTCAGGGAAACACTAGAAAGAAGCTTTCTGAGAAACTACTTTGTGATGTGTGCACTCATCTCACACAGTTAAGCTTTTTTTTGATTGAGCAGTTTGGAAACTCTGTTTTTGAAGAATCTGAGAACAGATATTTGGGAGTGCATTGAGGTCTATGGTTTAAAACAAAATATCTTAGAGAAAAATCAGGAAATTTTCTGAGAAACTGATTTTTGATGTGTCCATTCATCTCCACAGACCATAAACATTAGTTTTGATGGAGCCAGTTTGGAAAAACTGTTTTGTAGAGTATGCCAATTATATTTGTGAGCACTTTGCCTAGGGTGAAAAAGGAAATATCTTCCATGAGAAAAACTAGAAAGAAGCTTTCTGAGAAACTGCTTTGTGATGTTGTATTCACTCTCAGAGAAATAAAACTTTCTTTTGAAGGAGCGTGTATGGGACACTGTTTTGTAGAATCTGCAAGGATATTGGGGAAGGCATGAGCCTATGGTGAAAAAGTAAATGTCTTCAGAGAAAAATTATAAAGAAGTTTTCTGAGAAACTGCTTTGTGATGTGTGCATTCACCTCACACAGTTAAAACTTTCTTTGATGGAGCAGTTTGGGAAACACAGTTTTGTAGAATTCTGCTGAGGGATATTTCTGGATTGCATTGAGGACTTATGTTTAAAAAGGGAAACACCTTCAGAGAAAAATAGAAATAATCTTTTTGAGAAACTGCTTTTGAGATGTGTTGCATTCATTCTCACAGACTCAAACCTTTCTTTTGTTGAGATTTTGGAAACCACTGTTTTTGTAGAATCTGTAAAGAGATACTTTGGAGCATCATTGAGTCTTATGTTTAAAAGGGAAATATCTTCATGTAAAAACTAGGCAGAAGCTTTCTGAGAAACTGCTTTGTGATGTGTGCATTTCATCTCACAGAGTGAAATGTTTACTTTTGATGGTTGCAATTTGGAAACCAGTTTAGTTGAATCTGCTAAGGGGATATTTGGGAACACATTATTGCTATGGTGAAAAAGGAAATATATTTAGTTAAAAACTAGAAAGAAGCTTTCTTGAGAAACTGATATTTGTGATCGTGTGCCTTCATCTCACAGAATTCAACCTTTCTTTTATGGGAGCTGTTTCTGGCTAGAATGTTTTTGTAGGATCTGTGAAGGGATATTTGGGGAGCACTTTGAGGCCTATGGGTGAAAAAGAAATATCTTCAGAGAAAAAACTACAAAGAAGCTTTCTGAGAGACTGCTTTGTGATGTGTGGATTTCATCTCACAGATTTCAAAAACTTTCTTCTGGTTTTGAGCAGTTTTGGAACCACTGTTTTTGTAGAACCATGAAGGATATTTGGGAGTCCATTGAGCCTATAGTGAAAAGGAAATATCTTCAGATTGCAAATGTGGAAAGAAGCTTTCTGAGAAAGAGCTTTGTAATATGTGCATTCATCTCACACTCTTACACCTTTCTTTTGATTGAGCAGTTTGGAAACACAGTTTTGTAGAATCTGTTTAGGGATATTTCAGAATGCATTGAGTCCTGTGGTGAAAAAAGGAACATCTTAGAGAAAAAACTAGAAGGAAGCTTTCTGAGAAACTGCTTGAGGTGTGTGCATTTCCTCTCACAGACTCAAACATTTCTTTTGGTTGAGCAATATGGAAACACTGTTTTTGGTAGAATCAGAAAGAGATACTTGGGAGCCTTTGAGGCCTATGGTGGAAAAAGGCAATATCTTCAGATAAAAAAGTAGGCAGAACCTTTCTGAGAAACTGCTTTGTGATGTTGTGCATTCATCTCACAGAGTTAAAAGTTTATTTTTGATGGAGCAGTTTGGGAAACACCCTGTGTTTGTAGAATCTGTGAAGGGATGTTTCAGAGCACTTTGAGGCCTAGTGGTCAAAAAGGAAAATATCTTTAAATAAAAAACTAGGAATGAAGGCTTTCTGAGGAAACTGATTTGTGAATGTGTGCATTCATCTCACAGTGTTAAACATTTCTTTTGATGGAGCACTTTAGGAAAACACCATTTCTGTACAATCTGTTAAGGGATATTGGGGGTTGTATTGAGGATTTTTGGTGAAAAAGGAACAATCTTAAGAGAAAAAACCTGAAAGTAGCTTCTGAGAAAACTGATTTGTGATGTGTGCATTCATCTCAAAGAGATAAAACAATTTCTTTTAATGGGCAGTTTGGAAAACAACTGTTTTTGTAGAATTCTGTGAAGGGATATTTGGAGGAAGAAATTTGAGTCTATGGTGAAAAAAGCAAATTTCTTCAGAGAAAAATTAGAAAGAAGCTTTCTGAGAAACTGCCTTGTGATGTGGTGTGTTCATCTCACAGAATTAAACTTTCTATTGATTCACAGTTTGGAACACCGTTTTGTAGAAATCTACAAGTGATATTTGAGAGTGCATTGAGGCCTGTGGTCAAAAAGGAAATACCTTTAGATAAAATCTAGAAAAGAAGGCTGTTCAGAGAAAATTGATTTGTGATGTGTGGCATTCATCTCACCGAGGTTGAACCATCTTTTGATTGAGGACAGTTTAGAAACAGTCTCTTTTGTAGAATCTGCAAAAGGATATTGGGGAGACTTTGAGGCTTATGGTGGAAAAAGGAAATATCTTCACATTAAAACTATAGCAGCTTCGGAGACCACTTTTTGATATGTGTAGTCATCTCACGAGGTTAAACTTTTCTTTTGATGGAAACAGTTTGGATACGCTGTTTTTGTATAATCAGAGAAGGGATATTTGGGCACATTGAGGCCTATAGTCAAAAAGGAAATATCTTTAGTTAAAAACCAGAAAAGAATTCTTTCTGATTAAACTGATTTGTGATGTGTCCATTCATCCTCCACTGAGAAAACCTTTCTTTTGAATGGAATGTTAGGAAACACTTTTTTTTCTACAATCTGCAAAAGGATATCTGGGACTGGCCTTGAGATCTATGGTGAAAAAAGAATAGGTTTAGCAAAAAGATAGAAGCTTTCTGAGAAACTGCTTTGTGATGATTGCATTCAGCTCATAGAGTTAAATGTTTCTTTTGATGGAGCAGTTTAGAAACACTAGTTTTTCTTATCTGCAAAGGGATATTTGTAGCCCATTGAGGTCTATGGTGAAAAAAGGAAATATCTTCAGATGAAAATTGGAAAGAAGCTTTCTGGAGAAACTGTTTCTTGATGTATGCATTCAACTCATAGAGTTAAACCTTTCTTTTGAAGGAGCTGTTTGGGAAACCTGATTTGGTAGGATCTAGATTGATATTGGGAAGCGAGTTGAGGCCTACGGTGGAAAAACAAATATCTTCAGAGAAAAAACTAGAATGAAGCTTTCTGAGAAACTGCTGTGTGATGTGTGCATTCACCTCACAGACTCAAACCTTTCTTTTCATTGAGAAAGTTTCAAAACACTGTTTTTGTAGATTCTGCGAAGGGATATTTAGGAGTGCATGGAGGCCTATATTGAAAAAAGAAATATCACCACATAAAAACTAAAAAGAATCTTTCTGAGAAACTGCTTTTGTGATGTGTGCCTTCATCTCACAGAGATGAAAATTTCTTTTGAAGGGGCAGTTTGGAAACACTGTTTTTATAGAATCTGAGAAGGGGAAATTTAGGAGTGCATTGAGGCCTCTGGTGAAAAAGGAAATTTGTTCAGCAAAAAACTACAAAGAAGGTTTCTGAGGAACTGCTTTGTAATGTTCATATTCATCTGACATAGTTAAACTTTTCTTTTGATGGAGCAGTTTGTCAAGACCATTTTTATAGAATCTGCAAAGAGATGTTTGGGAGGCATTGAGGCTGGGGTAACAAAGGAAATATTCATCAGAGAAAAATTAGAAACAAGCCTTATGAGAAACTGATTTGTGAAGTGTGCATTCACCTCACAGAGTTAAACCTTTCTTTTGATGGGGCTGTTTTGAATAACTGTTTTTCTAGTATCTACGAAAGGATATTTGGGGCGCATTGAGGCTATGGTGAAAATGGAAATATCTTCAGAGAAAAATCAGAAAGAAGCTTTCTGAGAAGCTGATTTGTGATGTGTGCACTCATCTCACAGAGTTAAACCTTTCTTTTGATGGGGCAGTTTGTATACACTGTTTTTGTAGAATCTGAGGAGGGATGTTTGGGAGCCCATTGAGGCCTATAGTGAAAAAGGAAATATCTTCAGATTAAAATTAGTAAGAAGCTTCGAGAAACTCCTTTGTGATGTGTGCATTCATCTCACAGAGTTAATCTTTTCTTTGATTGAGTAGTTCAGAACTTTTTTTAGAATCTGCGAAGGGATATTAGGGAGTGCCTTGAGGCCTTGGTGTAAAAGGAAATATCTTAGAGAAAAACCAGAAAGTTGCTTTCTGAGAAACTGTTTGTGTTGTGTGCATTTTCCCACAAAGGTAAACATTTCTGGGATGGGAAAAGTTGGAAACACTGTTTTTGTAGAATCTGCAAAGGAATATTTGGGAGTGCATTGAGGCCTATGGTGTAAAATGAAATACCTTTAGCAAAAAAGCTAGAAAGAAGTTTCGAGACACTGCCTTCTGATGTGTGCCAGTTGTCTCAAAGACTCAAAAACTTCTTTTGATGGAACAGTTTTGGAAAACTGTTTTTGTAGAATCTGCAAAGGCGAATATTTGGGAGCACATTGAGGCACCATAGTGAAAAACGCCATTATCTTCAGAGAAAAACTAGAAAGAGTTTCTGAGAAACTGCTTTGTATTGCATTCATTCATCTCACAGAGGTAAAAACTTACTTTTGAACAGTTTAGAAAACACTGTTTTTGTGGAATCTGCAAAGGAATATTTGGTAGCTCATTACTTCAGACCAAAAAACTAGAAACAGAAGCTAATGAGAAGCTCGTGCTTTGTGAAGTAATTGTCATTTCATCCTTCCTGGAGTTAACGTTTTCCTGTTGGTTCAAGCAGTTTGGAAAGTATCTTGTAAATCTGTATAGAATCTTTGTGAATGGTGTATTTCGTAGTCGCATGAGGCCTAGGTTGAGAAAGGAAATATCTTCAGAGAAAAACCAGAAAGAAGCTTTCTGAGAATTGCTTTGTGATTGTGCAGTCATCTCACAGAATTAAGCCTTCTTTTTGATGGACAGTTTGTATTACACTGTTTTTGTAGAATCTGAGGAAGGATGTTTGGGAGCCTATTGAGCCTATAGTGGAAAAAGGAAATATCTTCAGATTAAAATTAGAAAAAGCTTTCTGAGAAACTGCTTTGTGATGTGTGCATTAATCTCACACAGTTAAACCTTTATTTTGATGGAGCAGGTTTGGAAACACTGTTTTTTAGAACCTGCAAATGATATTTGGGGAGTGCATTGAGGTCTTATGGTCACAAAGGAATATTTTCAGCTGAAAACTAGAAGAGTCTTTCTGAGAAACTGATTTGTATGTGTGCATTCATCTCAGAAAGTTAATCCTTCTTTTGATGAGCAGTTTGGAAACACTGGTTTTGTAGAATCTATGAAGCAATATTTGGAAGCATATTGAGGCCTGTGGGTGAAAAAAGGAAAATCTTCAGAGGAAAACTAGAGAGGGTTTTCTGGGAAACTGATTTGGATGTGTGCATTGATCTCACAGACTCAAACATTCTTTTGGTTGGCAGTTTTGGAAAACACTGTTTTTGCAGAAATCTGCGAAGAATATTTGGGAGCACATTGAGTCCTATGGTGAAAAAGGTAGCATCCTCATAGAAAAAACAGAAGGAAGGGGGTGGAGCCAAGATGGCCAAATAGGAACAGCTCCAGTCTACAACTCTCATCATGAGTGATGCAGAAAGAAGGATGATTTCTGCATTTCCAACTGAGGTACCACGGATCTCATTCGGGAATGGTCAGTGGGTGCAGGACAGTGGGTGCAGTGCACCGAGCCTGAGTCGAACCATGGTGAGGCATCACCTCACCCAGGAAGTGCAAGGGGTAGGAGAATTCCCTTTCCTAACCAAGGAAAGGGGTGATGGATGACCTGGAAAACGGGTCACTCCACCTAATACTGTGCTTTTCTGATGTTCTTAGCAAAGGCACACCAGGAGATTATTATCCCGTGCCTGGCTCAGAGGGTCTATGACCACCAGAGCCTCACTATTGCTAGCACAGCAGTCTGAGTTCAAACTGCAAGGTGGCAGCAGGCTGGGGAGGGGCGCCTGCCATTGTCGAGGCTTTGAGTAGGCAAAAAAGCAGCTGTGAAGCTCGAACTGGGTGGAGCCCACCGCAGTCAATGAGACCTGCCTGCCTCTGTAGACTCCACCTCTGGGGGCAGGGCATAGCCAAACAAAAGGCAGCAGAAACCTCTGCAGACTTAAATGTCCCTGTCTGGACAGTTTTGAAGAGAGGCAGTGGGTTATTCTAGCATGCAGCTGGAGATCTGAGAACAGACAGACTGCCTCCTTAAGTAGGTCCCTGTCCCCTGAGTCAGCCTAACTGGAGCATCCCCCAAGTAGGGACAAGACCGACACCTCACATGGCCAGGTACTCCTCTGACAGAATCTTTCAGAAGAGCAATCAGGCAGCAACATTTGCTGTTCACCAATATCTTGCTGTTCTGCAGCCTCCGCTGCTGATTCCCAGACAAACAGGGGTCTGGAGTGGAACTCCAGAAAACTCCGACAGACCTGCAGCTGAGGGTCCTGAACTGTTAGAAGGAAAACTAACAAACAGAAAGGATATCCACACCAAAACCCATCTGTACATCACCATCATCAAAGACCAAAGGTAGATAAAACCACAAAGTTGGGGAAGAAAACAGGGAAAAACTGGAAAAATCTAAAAATCAGGAGCCCTCTCCTCCTCCAAAGGAAACACAGCTGCTCACCAGCAATGGAAACAAAGCTGGACGGAGAATGACTTTGACGTATGGGAGAAGGAAGGCTTCAGACAATCAAACTACTCTGAGCTAAAGGAGGAAGTTCTGAACCCATGGCAAAGAAGTTAAAAACTTTGGAAAAAGGATTAGACATGAATGGCTAACTAGAATAATCAAAGCAGAAAAGTCCTTAAAGGACCTGATGTAGCTGAAAACCACAGCACCAAGAACTACGTGACAAATGCACAAGCCTCAGTAGCTGCTTCATCAACTGGAAGAAAGGATATCAGTGATGGAGGATCAAATGATGAAAAGAAGAAGAAGAGAAGTTTAGAGAAAAAAAGAACGTTCACTCCTGCTTTGTGGTGGGCTGGTATCTGCTTATATTCTTGCTACTGTAACTGATGTCCAATGCAGTCACATAGGCCAGGTTCCTGTTGCTGCCACTGCCAACTGTTGTCACCTCTGCCACACCATGCCACTGGGCAGCCTGGCCCACTAGCTCTCCCCAGCCTTCCAGCTAGGGCATCTCGAGGTTCGGGGTTGGATGCCAGTCCCCTCTCCTTGTCCACTTCCCCACCATTCAGGTACCTAGCGCAATTCCAGCATGGAGGTTTAAGGACCCCTTGGGGGGTAGCCCATCAGCCCCTGGGTCGGGTGCAGTGGCCCATGGGGGAGTCCCTTTGGGAGGGGCCCAGCCCTTCACTTGCCTCCCCTGCAGACTCTGAACCCTGGTCGGGGCCCACACCACACTTCTGTGTCACTGCTGACACCACTCGTCGTGGTGGCATCAGGTGGGAGCTTTATCTGGTGGCCATCGTGCTGTCACGCATGTGCCTACATGTGGTGTGCCCCATGCCATGGGGGCAGGAACTCCCCCAGGCACCTGTGGGGTGGTGTCAGCATTCCCCCTACATGGTCACACGCATCTCCCTGTGTTGTGAAAACCTTCCTGTCCCTCTCCAGAGTCTGGTCCCATTGCTGTCTGACTGGCCAGCCTAAGGCAACCACTCTGGCGATGTGCTGTGCCAGGAGGGTCTCCCAGTGTTGGGAGCACCCTTGCAAATCAACCTCATATGACTCTTAGCGGTGGATCACTTGGCTCATGTGTTGATGAAGAGCGCACCTAAATGCAAGAATTAATGTGAATTGCAGGACACATTGATCATCCACACTTCGAATGCACTTGCAGCCCCAGGTTCCTCCGGGGGGCTACACCTGTCTCAGTGTAGCTTGCCAGTCAATCACCCCCGGGGGTGCCTCCAGGCTCCTCAGGGTGCACAGCTGGGGGTTCCGTCACAGGGCCTCCTGGGGCCCTGTTCCCCCAAGTGCAGACCCGGTGACATCTGCCCTCCTCTTCCACCACACCCACCCTTCCCCCTTCCCCGTGGGTCCTGCGTGGTCACGCATTGGGTGGCAGGTGGAAGGGGGATGCCTGGCTGTGAGGGAGAGATAGAGGGCAGTACCGCCATCCGCAAGATGGAGAGGGAAGAGAGCTGGCTCGGGCCGAGTTCCAGTGGCCGCCACCATGGTCTGGGTTCCTCCCTCGGGGGCTCCCTTGCACTGCATGCGGCTTGTGGTGCGGGTTCATTGGCCCTGGCTGGGTAGAAAGTCCTGTGCCATTGTCATCATTGCACATTGTCGCAGTGGGGCATGTTGTGGGGGGAGAGGAAAGTAGGTAGGATGGGTCAGGTGGGAGAGGGTAGGGGAGCAGTCCGGGCACTGTGGTTCACCGCCCCCCCGATGGCGACCCAGCATCCAGCCCCACCACTCCCACACCCCTCTCCCCACCACCTCTCCTCCCCGCCCACTCCCTGCCCACCCGGCTCACATCACGGTGTGTTCAGGGCTGGAAGCCTGCCCACTGCCTGCCTGGCAGCGCTTGTGGCTGTGGTCCTGGGGTTTGCTTGCCCCGGTGGGGGCCGCTGGATGCTGTGGGTGTCATCCGCCATCACATGCCCCCTTTCGGCTCATGGCCACGCCGTGCCTGGGGCCCCATCCTGGGCTTCCACTCAGGGTGTGTCGGTGCCGCCAGTCCTCCGGTCCTGTCCCCCATCTCCATTTAGTACGTAGGCAATCCCATGTAACTTAGCAAAGCTAGCAAGTCCCTAGACTTGGCACAGCCACTGTAGAGTGGCCTCCCAGTAGCATCATTAATATCAATTGTAATTGGTAGTCAATTGCTTAGTTTCACATTTCATTACCTGAGTTGTACAAATGTGTAAAAAATACAGCTTTAATAAAAGGGAGTAAAGATAATATGAATAATATTCACAATATCCATTTGGAAGAGGTAGGTTTTCTCAGAAATCATGCATTCCTGGAGCACAATCATTTTGTGTTTGGTTTCTTAAATATCTATTTCCATTTTGACAAACAACTGGAAAAGCCCAGCTTCACAAGGGAATCTCCACAAGAGCAGACACACAAAAGAACACCCATAACACAAAATCAAAACAAGGGTGGTCAGGGCTTCACATTAAATACTCATTACCAAGTTTTTCTTAGAAGAGATAAAGAATACAAAGTTACTTTTATGTGGTGGAAAACGAGAGAAAGAGTAAATGGAACAATAAGTGTTAGGAAATAACAGTGAAAAAACAAGCTGTGGGAAAAAATGAATGGAATTGTTTTGTTTGGTATTGATTTCCTATCCTGATATCAGAAAATATGGGAAAGAACAAGGCACATTTTTTGAGACAATTTTTGAGACATAAAACAAGTGAAAGTTAAAGACTATTTTACAGTGCTAACAAAAATATCTGTGACTTGTTTCTTCCTTTAAAATATGATTTGTACAATTACATTTATATAAATTATTGAAATAAAATTGTAAAGATGAAGAACAGACTATGGGGTTGCCAAGGGGGAAGGGGTGGAGGAAAACATGTCAGAGTGTCCGCAAAGGTCGCAAGTTGGAGCCTGGTGGTGAGCTACAGTTCTGTATCTTGACTGTCAAAGTGATAGTTACAGAGATCTACACCACATAAAAATGCACAGAACAAACGCACACACATACACACATACGAAAACAAATGTGTACAAAACGGTTGCGATCTGAGTAAGCTTTTTGAATTGTACCTATGTCAGTTTCCAGGTTTTGATAATGCTCTATGGCTATGCGAGATGTCACCACTGGAATTAGTGAAGCGTACCTAAGACATCCCTGTACATTTTGCAACTTCCTGTGAATCTATAATTATTTCAAAAGAAAGTTAAAGTCACAGCAGACTTTCACTTCAAAGAGGAAAAAAAACTGAAGATTAATGAAATTGTTGAAGAACATCAAATACTCAATAGTCTGCATGAGAGTTGTATTCTGTCCACTCACAGCACAGCTGTCATTTAGCCTTTTCCTGACGTGCCTAGAGGACTTGAGCTCCCCTTGGATGCCAAGGCCTATAATGTTTATTTTTTACTAACTTTATACTGGACCCCCGAAAAATGAAAAGTGATTGAATAATCATTTTTAATAACAACTAGTACTTTTACTTATAAAGAGAAATAGTGGTAATGAATTAAATATTGGGGTAAAAATAGGATCTTGGTAAGACAATGCTGGCAAAATATAAAACAGAAAGTATAAGGAATCAGAAATATAAGTAGTTCATTGTTGTGAAAAAAATTATGGATCTGAGAAGAAAAGAACAGAGATTGTATTTCATTTCTGCTCCAAACCTGCTGAATCACCTTAAGCAATGCATGCCCTTTCCCTGAATCTGTTTTCTTTTCTACAAAATAAAGTGAGCTAGATCATCTCCAAGGTCCCCCAAATATTCACATTTTTGGCTGCGTTATCTCAGAAGACCTTGGAAGGATAATGATAAGAAGTGGATCAAGTAAAACACCCTGATTGACCCTGAAAGAGCCACTAAAATGATTAACTATCCCATTCATGAAAATTCACTACAGTCAAACAACCTAAACTTGCTGTTCCTGAGCTGACGTCATTCCAGTTCTTCATGGGAGTATTAATTGCACCTTCATTTGGCTAAGCATCATGAATAACAGCAGCCTTAACAATGTATTGCCACTTCTTTATATACCTGTTTACACTTGTGATCATAACAATGTCAACTTTAATACTCTCACCAAAAAATTTTGAAAAAAATACCCCTTTTACAACACAAAGCTAAAGATCTAGGATTGCATAAATGATCAAAAGCTAAAAGGTAGCACCAGTAATCTCTGTTAGTGGTGCAAAAAGACATCAAGTTCAGTATCAACTTAATAAGAAAGATAGTTCTTAACCAGCAAGTGAACTTTACAGTTATCGTGTTTCTTGCAACTGAAATATGAGCCTATTCACAAACACAGACGATGGAGTCCCTGTCCCTAAATAAATAAATAAATAGATGGATAAAAGACTTAAATATAAAAACTGAAATTCTAAAATGACTAGAAGAAAACATAGGGGAAAGTTCTATAATGTTGGTGCAGGTAATAATTTTTTTTGGATAAGACCCTGAAAGACACAGGCAATAAAAGCAAAAACACACAAATAAGATGGCATCAAACTCAAAAGCTTCTGCACAGCAATGGAAACAATCAGCAGAGAGAAGAGACAACCCACAAATGGAGTAAAACATTTGCAAATCATACATCAAATAAGCAGCTAATATCCAAAATATAAAAGAAACTCAACTCCAATAGCAAGAAAACAAATAATTAGATGATGTTAAAATGGCCAAAGGACCCGATTTCCTCAAAAGAGATTTACAAGTAGTTAGCTGGTACATGAAAAAATACTCAGCATCACTAATTATTAGAAAAATGCAAATAAAAACACAATGAGGTATCACCTCACCCTGTTGGAATGGCTGTTATCAAAAAGATGAAAAATAAATGTTGGAGAGGATGCAGAGGAAAGGGAACTCTTATGCATAGTGGAAATGTAAATTACTACAGCCATTGTGGAAAATGACATGGAGGTTCCTCAAAAAACTGATATAGAACCAGCAAATGATGCAGTAATCTCGATTCTTGGTGTGTTTCCCAAGTAACTGAAGGTAGGTCCAAGAGACGTCTGTACGTCCATGTTTATTGCAGCCCTATTCATAACAGCCAAGAGGTGGAATCAACCTACGTGTCCATCCGTGGATGAAAAGATAAATGTGGTATATATACAATGGCATACTATTCAGCCTTTAAAAAGAAGGAAATCCTGTCATTTGTGACAACATGGATGAATCTGGAGGACTTTATGCTGAGAGAAATAATGTAGGTGCAGAAGACAAATATCCATGATCTAACTGGCATGTGAAATCTAATAAGGTTGAACTCAGAAATAGGAAGTAGAATGATGGTTACCAGAGGCTGACAGGTGCGGGGTGCGGGAAAACAGGGAGTGGGGAGTTGATGATCAAAGAGAACATAGTTTCAGATAGACAGAGGGTTGGTGATCCATTGCATAGTAAGGTACTGTATTCGGTAATGATGTGTGATGTATTTCAGAATAATTAAGCCCATAAATTTCAATTGTCTCACCATGAAAAAGAATAGGTAAGCAAGGCAGTGGAATATGTTAGCTTGATCTAATTATTTCATCTTGTATACAATTATCAAAATATCCACTGTACCCCACAAGTGTATACAGTTATGATTTGTCAATCAAAACAAATATTAATAATTTTTTTTTCTGAGACAGCCTCTCTGTTGCCCAGGCTGGGATGTGGTGGTGCAATCATGGCTCATTGCAGTCTCAACCTCTCAGGCTCAAGCGATCCTCCTGCCTCAGCCTCCTGAGCAGCTGGAAGTACAGTCACGTGCAACCACACTGGATTAATTTTTTTAATTTTTTGTAGAGATGGGATTTTGCTATGTTGCTTCAGGCTGGTCTTGAACTCCTGGACTCAAGCTATCCTCTTTCCTTGGCCTCACAAATTGCTAAGCTTACAGGCATGAGCCGTTGCACTCAGGCAATTTAAAAAAAAGAAAAACTATGTTCTCTGTGGTTTCTGTGACCTCGTCACATCATTGTAGTGGTCGTTGATTCCTGAACTGTGAACTCTAAATGCCTTTGTCTGGCTCCTAGGACCCTTGTCTACATGCCCACCATTGAATCTCAAAGGTCCTCCCCTCACACCTTGCTTTTTAGTTGTGAAACCACTTATCAATTACCAAAGAAGATGAGCACATTCTAATCTTTCCTTTTCTGCCCAGATTCCTCCCCACTAGTGCTGATTAACCCTTTTCCACCTTGCAAATTAAAGACAAATGTCTCCTCCTCTGTGACAGAATTCTGGGCCACCTTCAGTGCCTTCCTCTTTCCTGACAATATCTTGTCACACTTCAGTTTCTACACTTGCTATACCTATGTGTTCATATGTCTATTACAACCTCCTCTCCATGGAAATGGAGCCCCTGGATCCGGGTTCTCTGTATTTTTGTACACCGAGAGCCCATCACAGTGTCTGGCAATTAGTTGGTACTAAATAACAAAATATGGCAAAACAAATAAATAAATACATGATTTAAAAGCAAACAATGTAATTGTCATTTGAACAAGTTCTCCAACTTTATTCTGTTACCTTTAGATTCTCTCTTTTTTCCTTTCTTCCCCCATCCTTGCAAATGAAAAGATCCATATACTTTCAACCTTCCTCTCAAGGCTTGGGGTTTTAATGAGTCAATGTAATAAATTTACCTGTTTTGGAGATGAAAGAGCTGAGACAGAGAGACTAAGTAACTTACCCTAGTAGGATCTGCGACCTAAAGTCTGTATTTCTGACACTGCACTGATCCTAATCCAGGCAGTGAAGATCCACGGAAGTGAAATAAGACACACTGGACCATAACGATACGTGGGAGGGAAATCTGTGAAGACAGAGAAGAGAGCTTAGCGCCCAGAGTGGGATCTTAGGCAATTCTGGGTGATGGTGATTGGGCAGGCCAGCAGCATTAAAGCAGCAGTAGGACGCAGGGACAGGACCCTCGTCATAATCCACCTCTAAGGGAACTCACTGCAGGGTTATCATGGCCCAGCAGTGACCCGTCAGGCAGGTGTAGCAAATATTTTGCATGACTCTGATGTACTTCTTCCATTTTTTTAAGGAAGTGGTTGACTCACAGTTGGTACTACCGGCGGTGACCCAAGCTCTGGTCTGCCGCAGTAACACTGGTCACATGCTCCCAGGAGTGCAATGGTAACTGATTGAGCATCCTCACCAAGTACGGTTACCTGCTTCTCATTCTCACTGACACACAGTCTTCTGACAACTTTTCCAATTGCACAAGCTTATTTTTGAGGCTTCATTCCCTCCCCCACAGTAAAGAACAGACCCCAAATCCTCAGCTTGGTCTAAAAAAATGTATTATAAATATATACATTGATTTTTTAAACTGAATGTTTTCAACTAAATCAACTCAATGGAAAGTGAAAAGGGATTATTTTTGTTCAATAGTTTGCCAAAAGATTGTATCACTTATTTAAAGTAAATTTTATCGAAAAGTAGGTTTATATTAAAGTGTAATAAAGTTGCTTTCTTCTGGAAAAAAAGTCCTGTAAAATACTGTGTGTATTTATATATAAAATAACAGATAATATATACTATATATATAGTCACACCTTAAATATGTACTATATGTATATAAATATTTTATAAGGATAATTTTATTCCTATGACATAATGTTATAATTTTGAAAACCAGAAGAAGGGCCTAACAATGTGTTAAAAATATTTGCACTGAGTTAATTGATTCATTAATGTCATTTTCATCTTTCCACAACAAATATTTAACGTTCAATACATATACTTATCCGCTGGTAAATGAACTTTCTTATTTGTCAGTAAAGATTCTTAGAAAACAGACTGAAAGAAACAACTTCTATCTAAAGATGTTTCAAAAGCTTCACACAACTTACAGAATGGATAAAAATGTCCCATAACTTACAAGGGTAAATTAGCATGTAAAGGGTAAATATCATTTTACTTTAATGTCTCTCAAAAATCAAAAACTTCAATTTTGTTGATCTTTTCAAAAAACCAGCTCCTGGATTCATTAATTTTTTGAAGGGTTTTTTGTGTCTCTAATTCCTTCAGTTCTGCTCTGATTTAAGTTATTTCTAGCCTTCTGCTAGCTTTTGAATGTGTTTGCTCTTGCTTTTCTAGTTCTTTTAATTGTGATGTTAGGGTGTCAATTTTGGATCTTTCCTGCTTTCTCTTGTGGGCATTTAGTGCTATAAATTTCCCTCTACACACTGCTTTGAATGTGTCCCAGAGATTCTGATATGTTGTGTCTTTGTTCTCGTTGGTTTCAAAGATCATCTTTATTTCTGCCTTCATTTCATTATGTACCCAGTAGTCATTCAGGAGCACGTTGTTCAGTTTCCATGAAGTTGAGCGGTTTTGAGTGAGTTTCTTAATCCTGAGTTCTAGTTTGATTGAACTGTGGTCTGAGAGACAGTTTGTTATAATTTCTGTTCTTTTACATTTGCTGAGGAGAGCTTTACTTCCAACTATGTGGTCAATTTTGGAATAGGTGTGGTGTGGTGCTGAAAAAAAATGTATATTCTGTTGATTTGGGATGGAGAGTTCTGTAGATGTCTATTAGGTCCACTTTGTGTAGAGCTGAGTTCAATTCCTGGATATCCTTGTTAACTTTCTGTCTCATTGATCTGTCTAATGTTGACAGTGGGGTGTTAAAATCTCCCATTATTATTGTGTGGGAGTTTAAGTCCCTTTGCAGGTCACTCAGGACTTGCTTTATGAATCTGGGTGCTCCTGTATTGGGTGCATATATATTTGGGATAGTTAGCTCTTCTTGTTGAATTGATCCCTTTACCATTATGTAATGGCCTTCTTTGTCTCTTTTGATCTTTGTTGGTTTAAAGTCTATTTTATCAGAGACTAGGATTGCAACCCCTGCCTTTTTTGTTTTCCATTTGCTTGATAGATTTTCCTCCATCCCTTTATTTTGAGTCTATATGTGTCTCTGCACGTGAGATGGGTTTCCTGAATACAGCACACTGATGGGTCTTGACTCCTTATCCAATTTGCCAGTCTGTGTCTTTTAATTGGAGCATTTAGCCCATTTACCTTTAAATTTAATATCATTATGTGTGAATTTGATCCTATCATTATGATGTTAGTTGGTTATTTTGCACATTAGTTGATGCAATTTCTTCGTAGCCTCGATGGTCTTTACAATTTGGCATGCTTTTGCAGTGGCTGGTCCTGGTTGTTCCTTTCCATGTTTAGTGCTTCCTTCAGGAGCTCTTTTAGGGCAGGCCTGGTGGTGGCAAAATCACTCGGCATTTGCTTGTCTGCAAAGTATTTTATTTCTCCTTCACTTATGAAGCTTAGTTTGGCTGGATATGAAATTCTGGGTTGAAAATTCTTTTCTTTAAGAATGTTGAATATCGGCCCCCACTCTCTTCTGGCTTGTAGAGTTTCTGCCGAGAGATCAGCTGTTAGTCTGATGGGCTTCCTTTTGTGGGTAACCCGACCTTTCTCTCTGGTCGCCCTTAACATTTTTTCCTTCATTTCAACTTTGGTGAATCTGATAATTCTGTGTCTTGGAGTTGCTCTCCTCGAGGAGTATCTTTGTGTTGTTCTCTGTATTTCTTGAATCTGAATGTTGGCCTGCCTTGCTAGATTGGGGAAGTTCTCCTGGATAATATCTTGCAGAGTGTTTTCCAACTTGGTTCCATTCTCCCCGTCACTTTCAGGTGCACCAATCAGACGTAGGTTTGGTCTTTTCACATAGTCCCATATTTCTTGGAGGCTTTGTTTATTTCTTTTATTCTTTTTTCTCTAAACTTCCCTTCTCACTTCATTTCATTCCTTTTGTCTTCCATCACTGATACCTTTCTTCCAGTTGATTGCATCAGCTACTGTGGCTTCTGCATTCATCACATAGTTCTCGTGCCTTGATTTTCAGCTCCATCAGATCCTTTAAGACTTCTCTGCCTTGGTTATTCTAGTTATCCATTCATCTAATTTTTTTTCAAATTTTTAACTTCTTTGCCATTAGTTCGAATCTCCTCCTGTATCTCAGAGTAGTTTAATCATCTGAAGCCTTCTTCTCTCAACTCGTCAGCCATTCTCCATCCAGTTTTGTTCCATTGCTGAGGAGCTGTGTTCCTTTGGAGGAGGAGAGGCTCTCTGATTTTTAGAGTTTCCTGTTTTTCTGCTTTGTTTTTTCCCCATCTTTGTGGTTTTATTTACTTTTGGGCTTGGATGATGGTGACGTACAGATGGGTTTTTGGTGTGGATGTCCTTCCTGTCTGTTAGGTTTCCTTCTAACAGACAGGACCATCAGCTGCAGGTCTGTTGGAGTTTGCTAGAGGTCCACTCCAGATCCTGTTTGCCTGGGTATCAAGAGCAGTGCCTGCAGAATGGCGGATATTGGTGCACCACAATTGGTGCTGCCTGATCATTCCTCTGGAAGTTTTGCCTCAGAGGAGTACCCAGCCATGTGAATTGTCAGTCTGCCTCTACTAGGGGGTGCCTCCCAGTTAGGCTACTCGGGGGTCAGGGACTCACTTGAAGAGGCAGTCTGCCCGACCTCAGATCTCAAGCTGTGTGCTGGGAGAACCACTACTCTCTTCAAATGTGTCAGACAGGGACATTTAAGTCTGCAGAGATTACTGCTGTCTTTTGTTTGTCTGTGCCCTGCCTGCAGAGGTGGAGCCTACAGAGGCAGGCAGGGCTTCTTGAGCTGTGGTGGGCTCCACCCAGTTCAAGCTTCGGGCCATTTCATTTACCTAATCAAGTATCAGCAATGGCAGGCGCCCCTTCCCCAGCCTCGCTGCCACCTTGCAGTTTGATCTCAGACTGCTGTGCTAGCAATGAGTGAGACTCCGTGAGTGTGGGACCCTCTGAGCCAGGTGCAGGATATAATCTCCTGGTGTGCCATTTTTTAAGTCCATTTGGAAAGTGCAGTATTAGGGTGGGAGTGACCCGATTTTCCAGGTGCCATCTGTCACCCTTTCTTTGACTAGGAAAGGGAATTCCTTGATTCCTTGTGCTTCTGAGTGAGGCAATGCTCACCTTGCTTTGGCTCATGCTCAGTGCACTGTACCCACTGTCCTGCACCACTGTCTGGCACACCCCAGTGAGATGAACCTGGTACCTCAGTTGGAAATGCAGAAAACACCCATCTTCTGCATCGCTCATGCTGGGAGCTGTAGACTGGACCTGTTCCTATTCGGCCATCTTGGCTCCTCCTGGCTTACTTCCTCTCTTATCCAAGCCTTTGCTTAATTATTACTCTGTCATAAGAAGAATCTTTTCTGACCATTTCACTTAAAATGGCACCTTCTCACTCTCTATTCTCTTATTTTATTTTATTCTTCTTTAAAGCACTTCTTACCATATGGCCTATCTTGTATATACACTCTCAAATTTCTTCACTGTTTGCTCCCACTCTGCCCTATGCAAGCTCCATGAGAGCAGAGACTGTTTTGTTCATTGCTGCATCTCTATCTCTTAAAATAGTTCTTGGCATAAGTAGGCATGCAGGTTAGTACTGCATGTATGAATGAGGACAATAATGGGCCCAAATTCTTCTGGAAAGTTTTTCCTCAGTCTTGAGCTAGTTTACTATCATCAGATTTCTTGGTTTCTTCACCATTAATGACTCACTGTATCTGTCCTATTTACAGGCACACCTTGGAAATATTGTGAGTTCAGTTCCAGACTACTGAAATAAAGCAAACATTGCAATAAAGTGAGTCACACAAGTTTTTTGGTTTTGCAATGCATGAAAGTCATGTTAACACTATATGGTAGTCTATTAAGAGTACAATTTCAATATGTCTAAAAATATGAATGTGCATGCCCTAATTTAAAATGATTTATCCATAAAAATGCTAATGATCATCAGAGCTTTCAGCAAGTTGTAATCTTTTTGATGATGGGGATTCCGCCTCTATATTGATTGCTGCCAACAGATCAGGGTGTTGGGTATTGAAGGTTGGAGTGCCTGTGGCAATTTCTTTTTTCTTTTTTTTTTTTTTGAGATGGAGTCTCAGTCTGTTTCCCAGGCTGGAGTGCAGTGGCAGGATCTCGGTTCACTGAAACCTCTGCCTCCAGGGTTCAAATGATTTCTCTTGCCTCAGCCTCCCAAGTAGCTGGGATTATAGGCACCCATCACCGTACCTGGCTAATTTTGTATTTTTAGTACAGACGGGTTTTCACCATGTCAGCCAGGTTGGTCTCAAACTCCTGACCTCAGGTGATCCACCGGCCTCAGCCCCCTAAAGTTGTGGAATTACAGGCATGAGACAGGGCGCCTGGCCAGCAACTTCTTAAAATAAGATGACAGTGAAGTTTGCCACATCAATTTACCCTTCCTTTCATAAAAAACTTCTCTGTGGCATGTGATGCTGTTTGATAGCATTTTACCCACAGTAAACTTCTTTCAAAACTAGAGTCCATCCTCTCAAAGCCTGCTGCTTCTTCATCAACTAAGTTTATTGAATATTCCAAATCCTTTATTGTTGTTTCAACAATGTTCATAGTATCTTCACCAGGAGGAGATTTCATCCCTCCCAAACAAAAAAACCCACTTTTTTGCTCATCCATAAAAGCAAGTCCTCATTTCATCAAGTTTAATCATGAGATGCAGCAATTCAGTCACATCTTCAGGCTCCACTTCTAATTCTTGTTCTTTTGCTCTTGCTCTTTCTACCACATCTGCAGCTATTTCTTCCACTGAAGTCTTGAATTCCTTAAAGTTATCCATGACAATTTTAATCCACTTCTTCCAAACTCCTATTAATGTTGATATTTTGCTCCCTCCCATGAATCATGAATGTTCTCAATGGCATCAGATTGATGAATCCTTCCATAAGGTTTTCAGTTTACTTTGCCCAAATCCATCAGAGGAATCCTTATGACAGTGATAACCTATGAAATGTATTTCTATTTTTTTTTTTTTTTTTGAGAAGGAGTCTCACTGTTACCCAGGCTGGAGTGCTTAAAGAACAAGACTTGGAAGTTGAAATTACTCCTCATCCCTGAGCTTCAGAATGATCGTTTATTAGCAGGCATGGAAACAAAGTTGATTTCCTTGTATATCTCCATCAGAGTTCTTAGGTGTCATGGAGTACTAATATTTTGAAAGAAAACATTTTCTCTGAGCAGTAGGTATCAACAGTGAGCTTAAAATATTGAGTAAACCACAGTACAAATAGACATGCTGTCATTCAGGCTTTGTTGTTCCATTTGTAGAGCACAGGCAGAGTAGGCTTAGCATTAAGTTTTAAGGGCCTGGAATTTTCAGAATGGTAAGAGCATATTGGCTTTAATTTAAAGTCTTCAGATGTATTAACCCGTCATGAGACTCATCCTGTCCTTTGAAATTTTGAAGCCAGGCATTGACTTCTCTCTAACCATAAAAGTCCTAGATGACTTGTACCTCCAGTAGAGAAGGCTCTTTCATCTACACTGAAAATCTATTGTGTAGTGTGGCTACCTGCATCAGTTATCTGAGCTAGATCTTCTGGGTAACTCGCTGCAGCTTCTCCATCACACTTCCTGCTTCACCTTGCACTGTTATGCTATGAAGAGGGCTTCTTTCCTTAAACCTCATGAACCAACCTCTGCTAGCTTCAAACTTTCTTCTGCATCATCCACACTTCTCTTAGCCTTTATAGAACTGAAGAGAGTCAGGGCCTTCCTCTGAATTAGGATTTGCCATAAAGGAATGTTCTAGCTGGTTGGGCCTTCTATCCACATCATTGAACGCTCCATACCAACAATAATGCTGTTTCACTTTCTTAGCATGGTGTGCTCACTGGATTAACGTCCTTCAAGAACTTTGCCTTTGCGTTCACAATTTGGCTGTTTTATCCAAGAGGCCTAGCTTTCAGCCCATCTCATCTTTTGACATGTATTCCTCACTAAGCTTAATCATTTTTAGCGTTAGATTTTAAGTTATAAATGCATGAGACTCTTCCTTTTACACGAACAGTTATAGGCCATTGTAGGATTATTATTTGGCTTATAAGATTATTAATTGGCCTAATTTTCATATTGTTGAGTCTCAGAAAATAGGGACGCCCAAGGAGAGGAAGAGAGATGGGAAAACAGCCGGTTGGTGAGGCAGTCAGAGTCCATACATATGTATCAATTAAGTATGCCATCGTACATGGATGCAACACTTGGTGCCCCAGAACACGGCAGTAATGTCAAAGGTCACTGATCACGGAGCACTATAACAAGTATCATAATACATTTTGAAATATTGCTAGAATTACCAAAATGTGTAACAGACACAAAGTGAGTCCATGGCATTTGAAATGGCACCAAAGCTTCTGGTTAGCTGAGCACGTGGAGGTTCGTAGAGGAGGATAGTGTCCAGGGAGGTGAGGAAGTGCCATGCCACATCCTCCATACCTTGCCTTATGTGTCTCTTCACCTGTATCTGTTGTAGCATCTTTTATGATAAGCAGGTAAACGTAAGTGTTTCTCTGAGTTCTATGAGCTGCTCCAGAAAATTAATCAAACTCAATGAGGGGATCATGGGAAATTCATCTTGAAGCCAGTCAGTCAGATGTTCCAGAAGCCCAGAATTGCAACTTGTGTCTGGGAGTCTGGGGAGAATCTTGGGCACTGAGTCCCCAATCTATTGGACCTGATGCTATCTCAGTGTAGACAGTGTCAGAACTGAATTTGAGGACAGCCAACTTGTGTCTGCTGCTTGATGCATGGAGAAAAGACCCTCATACATTTGGTCATAGAATTCTTCTTTTGTGCTGATGATTTTTGTGGTGTGAGAGAAGAGAAAAAAAACGAGTTATTTTCCCTACATAATTGTCAGTGAGGTGGGGTTTGCTTGAAAGGCCTTCACTGATGGAAGCATGTGCTTTGAAAAGAGAAAGGATTAAAGGGTGGGGGGATGAAGAATCTTTGATTCCCACGTGGCCACGTGGTCACCCATGGTATGAAGCTACATCTGTGTTGAGATCAGTTACTAAAGGTAAAAGTTATCAGCCGAATTTAGAGATGGATCAAACCTCCCAAGAATTGGTTCACTAGATGCATAAAAAATGCAAACTAACAAGAAAAAAACAAGAGATTCAGTCCCTTGGTTATTGTTATCTATAACAGCTAAAATGAAAGTTAAAGAGGGTGCTTAGTCAGGCCTTGTGGCTAGACTAAACTCAGATGTGGGTCTGTCTCAACTCACGCCACTAGCCTCAAAGCCACCCAGAAAGGGGAACATTAATCCTGGGCACCAGAACGTACCTTCAGAACTGTGGTCACCAAGAAGGCAGTGAATGTGGGAGAAGGGAAAAACCAACTACTGTTGAAACCAGAGGGTGTCCTGTGAAGGAACTGCTCTATTTTGAACATTGATATCATCAACTTCTTGGGGAACCTTTGCTAAAACAGATTGAGAGTGACTAATTTAGGAGCAGAGTCTCTGGTTTTAAATGCTGCAGAGTGGAAGAGTTGTTTGGGCTGGTGCAGGACCCACACTCACTATTGAACAACCACAGATGGGTATATGTGATCCAGACACACAGGAGGTTATTCCTGCAGGAACAGCCAGCTGAGTGGACTAGAGAAAAGCCACGGGAAGGTCTGTTTTCCGTGATAAGCAGACAGTCCAACTCTACCTATAAATGCCAAGCGGAGCACCCCAGATGACCCAGCTGATATGCTTTGTATGTGAGCTGTGTGGGGCTGACTTTATGATGATTGGGATACTCCCCAGCTGAATATGCTGTGAGTAAAAGGGCTCCTTCTACATGGGCACCCCTTGTGACATTACTCCTGCAGAATCAAACAACAGTTCCAAAAGCCTTATCAAATGTGCTAACTCAGCTTCCTTCCCCTGTAATCTCAACGCTTTGGGAGGCGGAGACAGGTGCATCACTTGAGGCCAGGAGTTTGAGACTAGCCTGGCCAAGATGGTGACACACTGTCTTTACTGAAAATACAAAAATTAGCCAGGTGTGGTGGTGCATGCCTATTGTCCCAGCTACTCAGGAGGCTGAGGCAGGAAAATCCCTTGAACCCAGGAGTTGGAGGCTACAGTGAGCTGAGACCATGCCACTGCACTCCAGCCTGGGCGACAGAGTGAGACTATCTCAAAAAAAGAAAAAAAAATATGCAGTTTACTCCTCTTCAAAGTCAGTAATAAAGATGGGGGAAAGTAAGTTCAAAAGTAATCCCTCTGTTAGAGCATTAGAAACTCTCCCTCATCCCCAAATATTATATGGTATTACTTAAACTTACCTTTTGTTTTCTTTTATTTAGTCAGTTGAATCCCTTTCACCATACTCATGGTAAAAATATGTGGCTCAATTTTGTGAGTTGAATTAAACAAGTCCCTGATCTTTCCTGTTTGTTAAAGTTAGAATTTAGGATTTTTCTTTTATGAATTAGCATTACCTTAATCAAAAGAGCTTAATGAGATTCACCTGGCATGACTGGTAAGGTAATTATGTTTCAGATTTTACTGAAAAAGAAAATTTCTTTTATGTGTTATGCTTTCAAGGAGTAGAAAACAGCAGTTGAAAATTGATACTGAAAAAAGTCAAAGAGTTGGGGTGTGGTTGAGCTCCTTTGAAACAGACTGGTGGGAAAGAAGTTTGTGTTGAAATTCGGCCTGTGTCAGCAGCTGAGCCTCTGAATGAGACACACAGTACAGAAAGAACACATAGTCTGTGGCCATTCAGGAACTGAGCACCTATCCCAGGCACTGCGACTGCAAGGATGAGGAAGATACAGACTCCCTACTCTGCAGACATATTATGCTGGGGTCCTAGGCATTGCAACTGCAAGGATGACTAAGATACACACAGTCCCTACTCTGCAGATGTGTTATGCTGGGGTTAGCAGAAAGTGGAAATGCAGAATTTTCTCATTTCAATACAGGATGATCAAAGCTCATACGCAGGAAGTTCGGGGTGCTCTAGGAGCACATTGGGGGAGCGCCTTAACTCTTTATAACTAACTGATGATGAATACAGCTTATATTTGGAACTGTTAGTAGGAACAGCATAAAAAAGTTGGGTACATGAGAATAGTGTATTAATTTATTTGTGTTAGCACAGAGTAATAACGTAGATGATTTAGTTAGCATAAAAAATAATTTACAAGGCCAAAGAATAAAGATACATGAGAAGTTTTTAGTTTCACTGTTGAAATTACACATTGCACACTATATAATTCTCATAAAAAACATAAGAACATGTGTAAATGCAATGCATATGAAGCTGTAGAAAAAATAGTGTTGCATATTATTCACTTATTACTCTTTTTGTTTTTTTTAAATGACACAGAGTCTCGCCCGGTCGCCCAGGCTGGAGTGCAATGGCTTGATCTTGGCTCACTGCAACCTCTGCCTCCTGGATTCAAGTGATTCTCCCACCTCAGCCTCCTGAGTAGCTGGGACTACGGGCACCCTCCACCATGCTTGGCTAATTTTTGTAATTTTAGTGGAGAGAGGGTTTCACCATGTTGTCCAGGCTGGTCTCAAACTCCTGACCTCAAGTGATCCGCCCACCTTGGCCTCCCAGAGTGCTGGGATTACAGGTGTGAGCCACTGCACCCGGCCTCAGTTATCACTCTTGACAGCACAATTATAGGTACTTAGTAGACATTTAGTTACTTAGTTATTAGAATTCAAGGAGATTCTGAGGGTATAATTAGTTGAAATTGCAACTAAGCAATGACCGTATCAGAAGACCATTTTCGTTTAACTTACTTCTAACGACTGAGATGGAGGAGCTGTACCAGGGTTGCATCCCACGTGAGGTCCACATCAGAGAATCTGGGGAGGGACCATCCAGCCACTTCCTTACAGGGAAATAGATTTCTTTTTCTGGTGAACTTCCTGACAGGCCCTTTAGGCTAGTGCTTTTGGTAAATCCAAGGAATGGAGTCTATTTTGGAATCCTGAAATACTCAAAGATGGCTTTGTCTCCCAGAAAGGGCATCAGCTGAGATAACTCAAGTGGCATTTGAGAAGAAGCAGAAGCAGGCAGGTCACTCTCTGCACCCACAGGAGAAGATCATAAGACCTCATTTGAGAGGAACAGTCCTTATACCTGGAAGAAGGAAACATCCTTATCTCTGAAGACACAGAGACACAGAGAAGAATTTGAACACACAGGCCTTGCTAAGTTCCACCAGTTTATCTCCATGACAGCATACACACTCTGTCCAATTGTGCCAGTCCCTGGTGTCCACTGTTCATCCAACCTAACTAAGCACTATGATACACAAGATTTCCTGTTTCTTTGGGTCATTTTCTTATGAAGACTCCTGTGCCACATAAAGCTTTTTAAATAAATGTGTACGCTTTTCTCTCATTAATCTGTACTTTGTTACAGGGCATCGGCCATAGTCCTAGTGATGGGTGAGGAAAAGAAACCTTTCTTCCCCTACAAAGGAATAAAAAAGAATTATTGGGTATATATATTCTCAACCCAGTGAGAGAATTACATTCCATGTGTCTTATTTCCTTTCTATGTTTTATTATTCATGGACAGACCCTCTACTCTTGATTCATTTGATCAAATAATCTGTGAGGACTGCATCCTGGACTGTGGCCCTAGAATGGAATGTCTTGCAGTTGTGTGTGAAACTGGATACTTGTGGACTAGAGCTCCGAAGTGAGGAGAAGGATTAATGACCCCCCGCAGAAGCCATCCAGTGAGCTCTTAGGGTGAGCTGTTAAAGAATTTAGGAGGACTCTTGCTCTGGACTTTCTGGGACGATTTCCTTCTTCACAGCAGAGTCCAGGTCTTCTTGAGCCCTTTGCCATGGGAAAGCTGTGCTCTCCTATTCTCCTCTGAGGCTGTGTCTTCCTCATGGGAAAGCTCTGCCCTCCTACTTCTCCTCTGAGGCTGTCTTCCTCATGGCTCAACTGCAGTTCTGCAGCACAGTCAAAAATCAGGACATTTCCCAGCATTTTATATGTTGTGCCTGAGAATGAATCTGTACACTCTGGGTAAGTAGGAATTAACTGTTAGGCACACAGGGCCTTGTGAATTGCTAAAAGGCTCTCCTCTGGACAACATTCATTATGGGTTGTGATCAAGTTACAGAATGTTCACATTGCTTTCTTAATCAGCTTTGTTTGTGACTATTGATATCTTTGATCAAGATTGCAAATTGGTTTTAATTTTTGTGCTTATATATTAAGGAATGATCTGTTATTTCAAGTGAGCCATTTATAAAATTAATTGAATCACCCATTCTGATCTACGATTACAAAAATGAATATTATATAGATATAGGCACTACATTCATACAAAAAATTTCCTAATAGATATATCTGGGCTACAATTGTCACAAAAGAAAGGCTCATTTTTAGTGAGCTCACTTTTAGAGCAAGCAAAATCATATATATTATAGGTTAAGAAAGATAAAATAATGAAACAAAAAGAGAACGGAAATAAACTGCAATTCTTATTTTCTTGTTTTTTTTATTATTATACTTTAGGTTTTAGGGTACATGTGCACAATGTGCAGGTTTGTTACATATGTGTCCATGTGCCATGTTGATTTGCTGCAACCATTAACTCGTCATTTAGCATTAGGTATATCTCCTAATGCTGTCCCTCCCCCTCCCCCAACCCCACAACAGTCCCCGGAGTGTGATGTTCCCCTTCCTGTGTCCATGAGTTCCCATTGTTCAATTCCCACCTATGAGTGAGAACATGCGGTGTTTGGTTTTTTGTCCTTGCGATAGTTTACTGAGAATGATGTTTTCCAGTTTCATCCATGTCCCTACAAAGGACATGAACTCATCATTTTTTGTGGCTGCATAGTATTCCATGGTTTATATGTGCCACATTTTCTTAATCCAGTCTATCATTGTTGGACATTTGGGTTGGTTCCAACTCTTTGCTATTGTGAATAGTGCCGCAATAAACATACGTATGCATGTGTCTTTATAGCAGCATGATTTACAGTTCTTTGGGTATATACCCAGTAATGGGATGGCTGGATCAAATGGTATTTCTAGTTCTAGATCCCTGAGGAATTGCCACACTGACTTCCACAATGGTTGAACTTGTTTACAGTCCCACCAACAGTGTAAAAGTGTTCCTATTTCTCCACATCCTCTCCAGCACCTGTTGTTTCCTGTTTTTTTAATGATGGCCATTCTAACTGGTGTGAGATGGTATCTCACTGTGGTTTTGATTTGCATTTCTCTGATGGCCAGTGATGATGAGCATTTCTTCATGTGTTTTTTGGCTGCATAAATGTCTTCTTTTGAGAAGTGTCTGTTCATGTCCTTTGCCCACTTTTTGATGGGATTGTTTGTTTTTTTCTTGTAAATTTGTTTGAGTTCATTGTAGATTCTTGATATTAGCCCTTTGTCAGATGAGTAGGTTGCAAAAACTGTGGCAGAAGCTCTTTAGTTTAATTAGATCCCATTTGTCAATTTTGGCTTTTGTTGCCATTGCTTTTGGTGTTTTAGACATGAAGTCCTTGCCCATGCCTATGTCCTGAATGGTATTGCCTAGGTTTTCTTGTAGGATTTTAATGGTTTTAGGTCTAACATTTAAGTCTTTAGTCCATCTTGAATTAATTTTTGTATAAGGTGTAAGGAAGGGATCCAGTTTCAGCTTTCTACATATGGCTAGCCAGTTTTCCCAGCACAATTTATTAAATAGGGAATACTTTCCCCATTTCCTGTTTTCATCATGTTTGTCAAAGATCAGATAGTTGTAGATATGTGGCATCATTTCTGAGGGCTCTGTTCTGTTCCATTGATCTATGTCTCTGTTGTGGTACCAGTACCATGCTGTTTTGGTTACTGTAGCTTGTAGTATAGTTTAAAGTCAGGTAGCGTGATGCCTCCAGCTTTGTTCTTTTGGCTTAGGATTGACTTGGCGATGCGGGCTCTTTTTTGGTTCCATATGAACTTTAAAGTATTTCTTTATCACTAGATTTTGCAGGATTCGGCTCCATGAGAAAGTTTTCCCCATTATTAGTCTCCTAGTAGGCTTTGTAATTAGGGAAAAAAACCTCAAAACTTCCCCTACTCCTTGCTATGTTTTGGTTGTATAATCTTATTCTTGGGTTTAGTCAACATAAATTTAAGGCTTGTATTCAAATCAAGCTTGTAAAATAAAATATTTCTTCTTTCAAGTTTGCCTCTGTAGTCTCCATCCCTTATCAGATGCCAAGAATAATTCAGATGGTGGATACAGGATTTGTTCTTTAAATAAGAAAGCAAGCCTTGTTTTCTTACAAATGAGTAGAAACTGCTGAAAGATAGGGCCCCTGCCTCACACGTTTATCTTGTGTTCCTGGGAGAGTCATGTTGCCGAGATACTATCTATCCTTCTCCCCAATTTCTCTAAAGATCCCTAGGCCTCCCATGGGCAGGAGAGTGAGAGAGGATTTAAAGTCTTTCTGAGAGTGACTCCTAAGTTACTGTGGTTTTCTGTTATTAATACAAGTACTTACTTTCCCAGCATCTATGACACAGTTTTCTCTTTCTGTCTGTCCTTCTTTTCTCTAGGGTAATGAACACAAGGTAACTCCTCTTAAGAAACAGACAGTAAAGCATAAGCCAAATATCGGATGGCTTACATTTCACTCCAAGGGTTCCAATTATTCATCCTCTGATTTCCCCTTGGCTTTTCTAAGAAAAGTGCAACTTTATGTTTACTAAGACTATAGAAATTCAGCTTTGCAGAAGGAACATAACATCTCAGTTGTTGTAGTCTTTGTTGTTAGTTATCATTTGTAACCAGGAGCTCGAATTTTCTTTCCTGATCCTGTCCATTGTAGGGTGCAGCAGGGTCTTCCCTGGTGCTGCAGGAGAAGGGATGGAGCCCTTCTCTCTGGGTTCTTTTGGCCCAAGAAGCCTTCCAAAATGTGAAATGTAGGCTCTGAGTGAAGGTGTTTTTGCCTCTTTCGTTGGCTATTCTGTCCTAATGTGGGGAATAGTGCATGGCACACAGTAGACCCTCAGGAAATATTTATGGAATGAATGAATGAATCCTCCATGAAATAGGTTTATTGGATGGGTTTACTGGAGCTTGACCTCCAATAACCTTCACAGTGTTGCCAGTGAGTTTCATGGTTGCCTTTCCATTCCAGCTCTTTTTCCTGGGAAGAGTTTGTTGCATCTTACAGTTTCAGTAATCAAAGAAGCGAAGTACCCTGCCGTTCTTCAAGGAAACTTGAGAATTCAGAAGGTCTTGGGGTGGCTGCATCAATCCTGCAGACAAATGCCAATCATCCGAGGGGTCATTTCCAGGGACACATGGCTGGCTGACTTGGTCCTTGACCGGGTAAGACACACAGCATGCATACCTACATGATTTAATTCTGAATGCCATAGACCTGGCAAGTCATAAAATAGCAACCAATAATTTTATGTTAGAGTACTCACTTCCTCACAGAAATCTCAGCGTATGTGAAGATAGGTCAGAATGTGTAAAGAAAAGCTAAGAAAGCAGATTTCTGATAAGAACAGCATGTGACTTGTACAGCATCCCTGAATTACAGCCCGAAGGATGGAATGCTGACAGTTCCTTCTTCCTTACCTGTGATTGCTAGAATTTTATTTAGCAGATCGTTTTTGAGCCAATCTCAAAATGAGAAAATTTTTGAGGAATTATGCATCGTGTGAAGCATATTCTTTCCCTTGTTGCCAGTGGAGATTCCTCTGGTGACAGGGCAGATTTCCCACTGCAGGGTCGATGGAGATGCTACTGCTGTCTTTGGACATAATAGTTTATGACAAAGAGACCAAAATAATTCCTGTTTAGCCATGCGGTTGTCTGTAAATCTGCTTAGTTGGCCATCCAAAGTGATGACATTTAATATATAGTTGATACTCTTTATCTTAAAGAAACATTTTAAAATTAATTCTTCAGACCTATGTAATATTTTATCTTTTCTGTTCAATAATATCCAAATGTGCTTTTGTGAAGCACAAAACACGTGTGTTTCTTCATAAATCAGTCAGATAGCTTTGAAAATATAATATATTTCAAGTATGTAGCAAAGACCCTCAAAACACAATTATTGAAGCAATATAAAAAGGTAAATTTGCTTCAGGTTTGGACTTTTAATGGACTTCACTGTTATGTAGTGAAGACAGAAACATGCCATAGAAGTCTCTGATTAAGAGCCAAGACTTTTTCTCCTGTATCATTTCAGATTTCATCATTTCTATCTGATCTTTAGGATAGACTACACACATTCAGACTATTGAGGAAAATAATTAGAAAATATAATACCCATAATATTATTCTTTTTTTTTTTTTTCGAGATGGAGTCTCTCTCTGTTGCCCAGCTTGCAGTGCAGTGGCGCGATCTTGGCTCACTGCAAGCTCCACCTCCGGGGTTCACGCCATTCTCCTGCCTCAGCCTCCTGAGTAGCTGGGACTACAGGTACCCACCACCACGCCCGGCTAATTTTTTGTATTTTTTTTACAGAGACGGGGTTTCACCGTGTTAGCCAGGAAGGTCGCGATCTCCTGATCTTATGATCCGCCCGCCTCGGCCTCCCAAAGTGCTGGGATTACAGGCTTGAGCCACCGCTCCCGGCCGATTCTTTATACCCTTTAAGTAAATATGCTGGCACATGAATTCACAATTTAAAACTCTGACTTTGTAAGAAATTTGCATGTATCTCCAATGAAGATATTGGTGCACTTGCGTTCTTTGTGCATGATTTGTGACAAAATTATGAGACCTTTACATTTGTGGAAATAAAACACAAAGTTATTTCAAAATACACATCAAGTCCATCACTGTGTTCTGTCAATCTTATCTCTAAATATTTCTCATGTTTCTTCATTTACTTTCATTTCTACTCCCACAACCAGAGTCCCAGATCACCATCATTCCTCACTCTCTGGACTCCTGGAATATAGTGCCTCCAAATAATTAACATAAAGTAGGAGTCCAAATTGAACATTCAAGTTGATTGTAATGAAAAGTCACTAAAATGTTAAGAGTGATAGAATTAGCAGTGACACATATTTTGCTCTTTTATACATTTTAACATTTTCTAAATGTTCTACAATAAGCATGAATTATTTTTAAAAATTTTATTAAGGAGCATCTCATTTAGGCACAGTGGCTCACGCCTGTAATTCCAGCACTTTGGGAGGCTGAGGTGGGTGGATCACGACATCCCGGCTAACACGGTGAAACCCCCTCTCTACTAAAAATACAAAAAATTATCCGGGCATGGTGGCGGATGCCTGTAGTCCCAGCTACTCTGGAGGCTAAGGCAAGAGAATGGCTTGAACCTGGGAGGCGGAGCTTGCAGTGAGTCCAGATTGCACCACTGCACTCGAACCTGGGCGACAGAGCGAGACTCCATGTGAAAAAAAAAAACAAAACAAACAAAAAAAAAACACACACACAAAAAAAACAAAGTGAAAGTGAAAACAGATATCATCTAAAATCTACTACTTAGAAATTCTCATTATGAAATGAGGTGAACGTCATGTCAAACATCTTGTTGTTTCCGTGTATCTACTCACAGACAGGTGCATGGACATACACATTTGGAGAGAGTGAAGAATAGCTAGTTAGCCAGTTAGAGACAGACAAAAAGTAAAATTTTATATGTACAAGATCAAACTATGCATCATCTTAAAAAGATTAAAATGTATTAGGTTAACAATTTGTACCTAAAAAATTAAGCCTTATTTAAAATGCAGGGTGTCAGCTATTGAAACAAAAACATCACGCGACCTCAGCTTTTTACGTTGTGGACTTAGCCACACTGCACCCAGCTCTGTTCCAGTTCTTTCCTCTTGTCTTTGGCTTCTACCGTTCCATCCTAGGCCTAACTTCTAGAAGAAACACGGTTAACCTGCTAGGGCTTTAGGCCTGATCTGCCTTTCTTAGGGAGAGAGAGATGGAAAGAAAGAGATGGCTTCTTCTTTGCAGAAACATGTCAGCTGCCTTCTTCTCAATTTCCCTGGATAATATTTGTGTTCACTCTCCCACCAGTGAGCAGGTAGATACCTGGGCGGGTAGCCCATTCTTACGAAAACGTTGAACTCCTTACGTAAAACATTATGAATAAAAACAATTGATCGAAAAGAATAAAAACATTTTGAATAAAAACAATTGATGAAAGAGAATAAAATATGCAACTTTTCAAATTATACAGAGCAGGTGAATTTAGTAGAGAATGAACAAAATAGTTTACAATATAAAGATTTCTGAATTCAGTCGTCTGTGTGTTCACTGTCCCAAAGAAATGAAAACAGAAAACATTGAGAACCAGTTAATGGGACAATCAGCAGATATTAGCTCTGCTTCCTTTTTTACCTGTTACTTGGTCTTCAGAAGAATATCTCAGTACCACTGTCCTGCTCTGAAAGCCACTTTGTTTCACATGGCACTGTGTTGATGTCAGCAAGAGCCAGTCTTTGCAGATCTTTGCTCTGCAAATTACTACCAAGTGTGACACTGGGCATAGCCGTTAAGCACTGCACCCCAAATCCCCTGTCTGTAATATGGAAATAATAAAATCTAACTCTGAGACATAATTTAAATTATGAGAGGTCACTTTACAGTAGGTTATAAGCGAAGGTTCATTTTCTTTCCTGCCTTTTATCATCTAATCTAGTTTTCTTGGAGGAGAGAGGGAGCTTGTGTGTTTCAAATATGTCACTTATAAATAATTTACTACTGAATTAAAGACTACGTCTAAAGTTTTGTTTTTAAATTGATGATTTTGATCCACGTATTTTGTACGATTTCTTTTAGAGTTGGATTTATGGTCATCATCTAGTTTTGTGCTTTACACTTTCCTCCTGTTACTATGTTGTCCTTTTCTTTCCTTTTTTCTTTCTCTTTCCCTCTTTCTTTTTTTCTCTCCTCCCTCTCTCCCTCCTTGCCT
>NW_022096740.1:0-54658 GCF_006542625.1 Nomascus leucogenys | reverse complement strand
GCTAGGAAGAGGGCATATTTGTGTATTTTTATGCTAATTATTATCCAAGTTGTTAGTGATTTAGGCTTTCAGAACCATAAAGATTTTTTTCCTTTGAGATATAAGCTACTTGCATTGTTTCTGATCATATGAGGGAAAAATTTGCCTAAATATTCTCAGACCATAATATTATGTCCATATAAATGCCAGTAGCAAGAGTAGAATCAACCACAATTGCCTTTGTAATTATTTAAAGCATGTGTGCCTGTAAGTAATTGGCATTTTATATAATCAGAATCTTTGATATAATAATCTCTCAACTGTTTGAAACATGGCTCACATATATTAATTTTATATGCAAATATATATATAATATTCTATATGAAACTAAATTTTGGACTTAGAACTTCTTAGAATCTTGACTGAAATGTCTACAGTAATATTTGACTTAAAAAAATTTAGCACACTGTCACTATGATGAAAAACTTACTATAAAATTATTTAAAAATTTTCCACCCTAAATTTATAATATTCTCACATTTGTGGTTAAACCTATTGTGATTGTTCTTAGAATTTAGATAAAAAATGTTCCAGAAGTTTGAAGAGAAGCACTTTAGTCAATTTTTAGTTGTTCAAGCATGAAGAAATGGCATTTCGTTGACATTTTAAAAACTATTCAGATTCTCTCTTTGAATTCAAGTGTTTCAAAATATCTTATTTTAAAATACCAAATTAGGAATAGAATGTGAAGGCTGGTTATGAGTAATATGATACACTTTTTTGAGAGGATGAGATTACAATAACAATACCTCCTCTCATAGAAAGCCAGCAAGTCTCCACTAAATAACAGTGCCTTGATTTTATAGATGTTTAATCATGGATATTGAGTTAATCTGAACCATTTGTAGACACAGGCGTTTATTAAAGAATTATATAATATCTTTCAAGTATTTAGAATAGTGTTGAAATTCAGCCTGCATCCCCACGATTTTCAGAGGTGCCGATGCCTAATAAACTCAACCCCTTGCATGCCAAAATTGGCTTGAAGCCCACCGTTACCCAAGCTACACTTCAAGCATCAAGGTTCAAAAATGTAATTTTAAATATGCAAGAGTTTGAGGAATTCACTACTCACACTTTCTTGAACAGTCTATCCAAGTGCATCAAGCAAAATGTGAGTAAAGAAATTTTGACCAAAGGATTGATGGTAATGTTGAATACATTTAATAGTAGATCTAAGATTAAAAGGTGAGAGTGAGGGTGAGAAGAGTGTATGAATGCTTCGTGTTCTGACAAAGAGAATGTAGCACCCATGTCCTACCGGCTTGGTTGCGTTGCCAGTGCCCACGGTAGGCTATTTTATCCAGGTTTTTAGGTTTTGTTTTGTTTTGTTTTTTTCTTTTCAGGAGAGTTAATCCAAGACCAATAACTCCATAACTGGTAGAATTGGAAGACTTTAATAGTGCTTAACATTTTGTACATAGCTTTATAACAGTTTTCTTTTTCTTTTTTTCTGAGAGATTCTTTTCAATATATCCCATCATGGTTGAACTCAAAGTCATTGCTTATTTAAAATCTACAACTGCTGACGTTTTGTATCCTTCGCATTGCAGGTAATTGGTTTTTTGTGCATTTTCTGTATTTTTCTCCATCAGTCTACCTAGATATTTGTTAGATTTAATATTTTAATATTTTTCTGAAAAAGTGAGCTTTTGCATTTTTAAATCTATACTCAGTTGCTTTAATTCTGCTTTTTCATGTGCTATTTCCTCCCTTTTTTTTTTTTTTTTTTTTGAGACGGAGTCTTGCTCTGTCACCCAAGCTGGAGTGCAGTGGCATGATCTCTACTCACTGCAACCTCCACCCCGCAGATTCAAGCAATTCTCCCACCTCAGCCTCCCGAGTAGCTGGGATTACAGGTGCATGCCACCACGCCAGGATAATTTTTGTGTATTTAATAGAGAGCAGGTTTCACCATGTTGGACCAGGCTGGTCTCGAACTCCTGACCTCAGGTGATCCACCTGCCTCGGCCTCCCAAAGTGCTGAGATTACAGGTGTGAACCATGGCGCCTGGCTATTTCCTTCATTCTTTATGTTTATTTTACTGGTTTTATCTCTCTCTCCCTCACTGTTTGTCTCCTCACATTCACTTTGCAGTTGTCAAATAGCCCAGGTGATGTTACAGATTTACTCCTTATAAAAGGAGGCATTACACATTACACATGCATCTTAGTGGCCTTACAAAAGTGTTTGGTTCATTTGTATTGACTATTCACCTTTAAAATATTTCAATATTCATTAAAATAGCTTCCAACCAATATTATTAGACTTATGTTTCTAGCTTTCTTTTTTTGTATTGATATCTACTTTCATTGCTGTTTGTTTAGGAAATATATTCTGTGTCACGTTATTTCCGTGAAAATTGTTTAAATTTGTGGTATGGTCTAGAAAATGTTAATTTTTATAAGTATTCTGTATGAACATGAAAATAACATGAATTATAAGATTCATGTTCCTTATATAACATTTGCCCTTTTTAAAATTCACTAGCTTCTTTTAAAGCTTACTCTTAATTTTTTCTTTTATCTATTACTGAAAGATGTGTGTTTGAAATGTCTATAATGATTTGGGGGCTTATCCATTTCTACTTACTTTCTGATATTTTTGCTTTATATAATTTGACTCTCTCAATTGTGTGTGTGTGTGTATGTGTGTGTGTGAGAGTGTGTGGTGTGTGTATACATATGTATATATGTATCAGGCTAATGCACATTTAAGTCATACATCTTAATAATTTAAAACTTTTATCACACTGGTTAGACTAACTTATTTTAATAAATGTTTCTAACTTACATTCTATTTTGTCTACATAGCAACTTTTTAAAAAATTATATTCATGTAGTATGTTTGTATGTATATCATATATACACTGTATTGTTTGAACTTCAAAATTTCTGTAAATGTATATATTAGTTGCCTCTCGTAACTATGAGATGGATTTTTTAAATTTTGCCAATCTTTGTATTTTAACAAAAACATTGTCTACTTAGGTTTAAATTAATCTTTGATCATTTATACTTAATTTGTTTTATTAATTTGTTGTGTGTGTATATATATATGTCTCATTTTCTCCTATCACTTTGTCTTGTTTTTAAATTATGACTTTTATTTTTATTTTCATAGATACAACAGAGAAATGCATAATGTCCAGTGAATTTATTAAAGTTCCCAAGTCGGTCGTGCGCAGTGTCTCACGCCTGTAATCTCAACGCTTCGGGAGGCCCAGGCGTGTGGATCATGAGGTCAGGAGTTGGAGACTAGCCTGACCAACATGGTGAAACCCCGTCTCTACTAAAAATACAAAAATTGGCCAGGTATGATGGCACGCAGCTGTAATCCCCGCTACTCAGGAGGCTGAGGCAGGAGAATTGCTTGAACCTGGGAGGCAGAGGTTGCGGTGAGGCGAAATGGCGCCACTGCACTCCAGCCTGGGCGAAAGAATGAGTGAGACTCCATCTCAAAAAAAAAAAAAAAAAAGTTGCAAAGTCATACTCACCTTTCTGCTCTTGTCAGACAATTAAGGGGTCTTTGAATACTTCAGCCCTAATAATTTGCTTCCCAACATACATATTGCAGTGCTTATCTAATTGTAAGTATCTTTTTGTTTCAACACCTAATTTTTTGTTTAGATCTATCTGTATGTTTACAATATATTTTGCTCTTTGTTCATTCTTTGATTTCAGAGCTTCAACCTTTCTGAAGCATCTTTTCGGAGTTTCTTTTTAGTTTCTTTAGTGGAATTCTGCTGGTGGCATTTTGTTTTTTGTCTCTAAATATGTTATTTAGCTATACGTTGATGAATATTTTTCTTGGTTGAGGATTTCAGAATGGCATTATTATTCTTAACAAATAATATTGTTTATTTTACCTTTCATTCTTTCAGATTTCAATATGATTAAAGGTAATTTGATTTTTCTAGTGCTAATTGAAATATTTTTCCCTTCCTGATTGTTGACTGTTTCTCTAGGAGATACGTAGGTGTAGGTTTATCTCCATTGCAGCTTGCTTAGCATGCATTGAATTTTTGAATGTGCGGATTAGTGTCTTACAAAAGTCTAGAGAACTTTCACCCAAAATGCCATCACATATTATCCTTCCCAGTTCCCTTCTTCTATGAGAACACTCACTAAACACATGCTACACTTTCTCACTGTATCTTCCATGTCTCTTAATGATTCTGTCCACATTTTGCATTTTTAAAAATTATCTGTAATGCATTCTGAACTATTTATTAACTCTCACCATGGCCATGTCTAATCTGATGAGTTCTTTTTTGAGTTTTTAATTTAAAATACTATATTTTAAGACAAACTACTTTTCAAATTTGCTACATCAATTTTTTAGTCTCCTAAAAATATATTCTTTTTTTAAATTTTTTTAAAGCAAATGTGCTTTATAATCTAACAGTGATATTTCTACTAATGAACCTTTGTGGATCTGTTTGTATTCTTTTTCTGCTTTCCTTTCAAATGGTGGAATATCATTTCCTTGTGTACTTAGATGCCTTTGAATGACAAATATTGATTTTTCTTTGAAAATTATTTTTGTGCACTTTTGAGGATTTGTAGGAAGAAAATTTGCCAAAGAGAATTTAAATTTTTTTATGAGTCTACTAAAGGCACCACCATTCTGGGACCACATTATGTTAATTCTTGGCCTAAAGGTGTTTGGACGTATGTTTGGACTGCACATTTAAACAATTTTTAAATTAATTGCTGTAAATCATTAATGATTGAGTTTCTTTAAATCTGTCCAATCTCAAGTCATTTTTATTTGCCATTTCCAGGGAATGTGAAATGGGACTAATTTACCTCTGATTCTTCTTTATACTGAGGACATAAATTTTGGTCCTAGCTTTAGGGAGGAGCTCCTGTGTGATGCCCTATCTTGGGAAAAACTATGTATTTCTTTACCATCCTATGTGATGTATGACAGTAGGAATCCACACTCATTCATTTTGGTACATGTCCGTAGGGCAAAATCAGTTTCGGTGTTTAGGTGTATTTTGTCTGCTCCCTGCATTCCCATGGTTTTGACCTTATATTTTACTTTTTTTTGTGAACATACCAATGCTTCAATTTTTTTCCAGTAATATAATCAACTATATTATAAGAAAGAGAAAAAATTTGATAAAACACAAATTTCATGTTTTCCTACTCTAATTGGCTTTTACGTAAAAATACAAGTAAAATTTATTTGTGCTTTTTTGCTATTTCTGTTTTGCTATTCTCTGTTTGTCTGTGTCTTCTCCACATAGCCGCAATTAGGGAATTTTGCACACTCTTGTGCCAACTACTTTGATAGTAACAAAATATATTTCTTGAACTCTGAGGTATAAAACTCAAGTATCCACAATTTAAATTCCTTTTCCCTCACTTCTATTATGTTTCCAGTCTCAATAGAAATCGATGCCAATCCAGAAATACAAGCATTATTCTAATACTTCTCACACGTTACAGATATAAATTTTCTAGATCTCCTTAAATACTATCATTTTTCACTACTTTTATCTTAACTGTTAAGTTCAACATTTTCTATAATATTAATATATTGTGAAAATTTCCTTACTTTCTTATTTGTCCCAGGTTAAATGTTTTGCAGTCTCTACCTCACCCTGTGAAGCATAAACGTTGTACATGCTGTACAAATAATACATAGTTCATGTGCTTAGAGATTGCACAATTTTTATTTGGTTGACAATAGCTAATGTTTTCTTCTTCATTTTCTATTTCCTGATTTTTCTTTATTTAGTATATACTACATTATCATAAAAATAAGAACGTTTTACAAACTAAAGCAAAAGCAACCCTAGGAATAAAATGCACAAGTAAAATATATAAACATACAATTAGATGTACCATGTACCCTTCTAATTTATTTAGACATTTAATTTTAGTACAATTTTAATTAAAGTCTGTGTATTATCTGTCATCATCTTAGTATTTTTTATATAACAAATTTTGTAAGTCAAAAAGTCTCAATGTCATTATAAACTATCTTGGCAGAGGTTGATCTCCAAGGAATAATTCCTCTCCCAAATTATGCCAATCAGAATTTCCCTATACCATAATTCTTTTAATCAGTTTCAGAGGAATAATGAATTTCAAAATTGTTCAAGGTACTTGTTGTAGTTCAAGTATATTTTGACAGGTGTAAAACTGTAGGCAGACTGACACAAACATATTCTAATTGACTCAAAAATATAGGGGACCTATTTTAAAATCTAGATTTTAAAATGTCATGTTGACATATACATTTTCTCTTTGTGAAATAATTGCTTTTTATTCTCTGGATAGAATAATTTAATCTTTAAACCTTCAATTCACTGTTAAAAACAAAATATTACATAAGAACATGCTTATAAAAATAATTCACAACTAGCTTTTCAATTCAGAAATATATGTGAAAAATCATCAAGCATCTAATGGATTTCAAGGAGAAATGGGTTAGTAATTTATTCCATATGTCTCAATTTTTCCTAGACACAAGGCTTCCTTTAAAATAATTGTAGGCATTTAAGAAACCATGTAAACTAAAAAGAAGAAATTGTGACACTGCCGCTTAGGTTTTTTAAATCTCTGGACATGAATCAATATTTTTTTAAATTTTATCTTAATTAGACATTGTGAGTTCACCATCTTACTGTCAGTATAGCATCCAGGCTGATTATCACAGATTACAAGTTCAACTATCAACTGTGTTCTGAGAGTTTAAAAAAATAAGTGAATGTATTTGTTTGGGTATTCTTAAAGCAGGAGTGAGGACACAGCGAAAGTGAGGCAAGGAAGAGAGAAAAAAATAAAACAGGAAAGATAGAAAAGCCAATAGCACATGTGTTAAGAGGCAATTTCCTGTGTTAGGTATCTGGGCTTAATTCTATGGGAAGCTATGTGGAACATGCCTCAGAACGACATCACTGAATCCAAGGAGATTCTTCTTAGTTACCCTCACCTTTTCTTCCCACTTCATGCCCAGTAACAAGCTCCCATGCTGCTACAGAAAGTCCTCAGCTAGAAACAGGTGCAAATTCTGGAGATGAGACCTTGTAGAGTGTTAAGAATGGTTTTCTTCCCAGCAGCTACAGGTAAGGAATAGGGGCTGGGCTATTAATACATCTGCTACAAATCAATATACCCCTTATGCTCCTTTTGGTGATCGACAATGTATTTAAAATATTAGATGATCAAGAAGGGCTGCAGAAAGGAGGAAACAGAAGGAAACAGCACATCTCTCGGTTTATTTTTATTCATTTCATGAGTTTCAAGGAAAATGCATTGGGAGTTCCTGGCATAGAGAATGTCACAAAGACATGTTTTCAATAGTGGTGCTATCCCTAGGGCAGAGAAGACCCAGAGAAAGCCCAAGTGGCTGCTGGAACAAAGTCAGGCACCGTGCCACCTATCCACACTCCTTGGCTCTGCCATCATGCTGAAGATCGGTTTAAAGGACTGGCTTCCCTCCCCCCAAAATTAAAAGAGCACAAACTGAGAAATTGACTGCAGGAGACGGCAGTGGATTATGCTGTTCTCAGGGGTCACCTCAGGTTTGGAAGCATTCTTTCAAATTAACCCATCTCAGGCCATCTGCAGAGAAGAAAGGTGGTACCTAACTTTTTTTCTTGTCAGCATTTGGTAGGGGTGTTTTATTGACCAAATATGTTCCCACAACTTAGTTTTTTGTAACTAACTAAATATACTAGATTTTTAAATTTTATCATCAAAATCTATAGGCAATTTTTGATTAAAATAGACTCCACATCTATGTCCTGCTTTTCTTATTATTATTAATTACATTGCTGTATAAAAGAACAAGACTTCAGAATCAAGAATATCTTGTCTCTTGGCATTGAATTTATACAAGGTGCTCTTTCTTTAAAGCTGTCTCAAAGGACATATTTTTACACATTAAAAAGGAAGGTCGGAATCTAGTTGTATGCACTGCTCCAACATATTAATAATTACAATTAGGAGGTAAATGTGGTCAAAGCTATAGAAAGACTTGAGATGTCATTTATATTGATTACTGTATAGCACTCTACAAACAGAAATTGTTAAATAATAGTTTAAATATTTTGTAGCATTTCAAATATTTTAGTGCCTGAAGTTTCTCCTCTTATATAGTTCAGATTATCAATCTGAAGACTTACTCCACTAGTTAATATGTTTTTAGTCTCATTTGAGTATTATATAAAAGCAATTTTCAGTTAAATGTGTTCCGGTTACATAAAACATTACAAATTAGTGAGTATTTAATTACATTTTCATGTTCCTGTAATGTCTTTAGAAGATTTTCATATTATTACCTATCAATATATGTATGCTTTGTCAAAGAAAAATCAAACATATATATCATTGAAATTGAAAATTTTTAAAAGTACTTACTCTGTTGAAAAACCACATCCATAGGAACAATTACAATATAATATTGTGAACATGTAAATATATATCCTATGTCTATTTTATATATAAGCATATATGATTAAAAATATAAGAATTTTTAAACCAAGTATTATAAAGTAAAAATTAGTTAACTTCTGATGATTATTTGTTAATTAAGATATAATTATTTTGATTTGGGTGATTTCAAATAAATATTAAATTACATGACAAAAAGTTCTTTATAAAATGTTTGTGATTTTTACATTGGTTTTATCACTTTATTCCACTATTTTATTTTAAGATGACCTGCCTTGTTTAAAACACTGTATTCATCTTAATTAAATTAAATTCCATTTGTAAAAAAATTAACAAATGATTTGCTGTATTATACAGTGTGGTTATAAACTGAGTCAGTATCTCAAGATTTGATCCCCATTATCGTCATCTGTGGCCCTATTTGTTTTATAAATGTATTGTCTTTTTCCATGCCTGTCACATCTCTATTGCTCATTCAGTTTTCTCTTTGTCCCTTATAGGGAGCATTGCCTATCTCTAGATTAAGCAAAAGTTGCATCTTAGAAAAGCACAATAACCTGCTCAATCTTTCTCACACAGAGAAATGTTTGTTAAGTAATTAAAGTGTAGATGATGATACAAAGAGCTTGATTAAAGTAGATGCCAAAGTACCCTTGTGATTCAGAATATGAATGGTATTTAATTTCTTTGAAATCAATAATTGCTGAGTGACATTAATGCCAATATTTCAAAAGTTGTTCTAGTTAGTGAAATGTATACAACATGCAAAAGATTCAGAACTCTGAAGGGCAACATTATTCTATAATTAAGAATTAATAATTAATTCACATTAATTATTGGAGAGAAATAATTAAGAATTAATGACTGAGATGTTTTTATTTTTTATTTAGAAAATTATTTTGTGCATGAGCATTACTGCAAGTTTTGCAAGAAACATAAATTTAAAGAAACAATTATGTGCACAAGATGAATTTAATAACATCTTGATATTTTCCACTATTACAGTTTTATTTGGTAAATCTTTAAATACACATCGTCTAAATAAATGAATCTTGGAAATCTTGTAGGTAAGGGTAAATATTAGGATGCATCCAATTACATTTACACACATACAATTACATTTACACACACATACATGCACACACACTCACTGATACACGTGTGTATATATATACATGAATTTACTAATTGATTTTAACTAATATTATATTTATAAGAGCCAGTAGGTTTGATATATATTGTTGAACCTGAAAAATATTTATTATATACATGTTTAAAATACACAAAAATAGTAATTAAATTAGGAATTTGAAACTGTACTAAAATATAGTAGTTTTATATATAGTTTATAATCATTATAAATTCTTACACTGAATAAATATTTTTATTTTTATAATATCAAATTAATATATTTGATACTTACGTGTACATTTTTTACAATTTATTATTTTTGTCATACAGACTCATGTCATGCATAATAACATTTCAGTCAAAGATGGATTACATATACAAAAGTGGTCCCATGAGATTATAATACATATTTTCACATACTTTTCTATGTTTAAATATGTTTAGATACATAAACTCTTACCACTGTGTTCTTATTGCCTGCAGTATTCAGTACAGTAATGTAGTACACAGGTTTGTAGCCTAGGAGAGAGAGGCTATACCATATCACCTAGACGTGGTAGGCTGTACAATCTAGGTGTTTGTAATATTCTCTCCGATGTTTGCAAAATGATGAAATTGCCTATGGATGCATCTCTTAGAACATATCCCTATCATTCAGTGATGTGTGACTGTACTAAAATGCTCAATCTAAGTTTCAATGCCCTCCATAAAATTGTTGTACTGTGAAATACAAATCTCTCACCCATGGCCTGAATATGTTTGCAAACTAAGCAGATCATGGGAAGGAGAATGTGCTGGCATCGCTGGGATGATTTTCTCACACTACATGAATAATATCTCCAGACTTCGTGAATATGAGCCACTTGCATAGAATTAAAGTAGGCATCTCTTTGCTGGGAAATGTATCAAATGGGAGTATGAAGTGTTTTTAAAAGATCCTTGTTTGTTTGTAGCCGGTAGACCTACAGTGGCTCATGGCAATTGTTGAGGTTGCTAAGATTTGGTGGAAGGAGGCAAAATGAAATGGCCTCTTATATGGTATATGGATCACTTGTTTCTGTTGAGTTACAGATGCAGCTGGCCATTTCTCCCAATGTTAGTTATTTGGAGAAAAAAACGATGGTAATTTTGGGGTAACAAATACAATATTTGATGAAAGCAAATTTATTGAGGGTCAGACAAACTACAAGATACTTTAGGCTGCAAAGTCAACATGAGACTTCTGGCCCAAATTGTGTAGAGTTTGGGTCCAGCTGCAAAGTTCAAAGGAATAGGCCACCTAAGACTATTCTCACTTCTGACACCAACTGCCAGTTCAGGGGTTTCCCCAGAACACCTTCAGTTTCAAGAATTTACTAGAAAGACTCACAGAACTCATTGAATGCTGTTGTACTCATGGTTTATAATAGAGAAAGGGTAGAAATGAGGACCAATCAAAGGAAGAGACATATCATATAAGGTGGAATCTAGGAGGATTTTGAATGTTAAGTTTCCATTGTCTTCGGGACATATTACCTGTCATTGTTGTACAGCAATAAACATGGAGTACTACCAACCTGGGAAGCTCACCTGATGCTAAAAAGACACTATTTAGAAGATGAAAAGACAAATGAAAGGATTAGATAAGATGACCTTCCACATTAAGGCACTGGAAAAAATAGCAAACTAAACCTAAAGCAAGCAGAAGGAAGAAAATAAAAATTAGATAAATTAATAATTTGTAATAATATTTGTTAGTATTGAATAATTGATATTAATTCTTGACTAACTTTTTTTAAAAAGAGAAATATTCACTTCCCAATTTATTCTGTGGGGCCAGTGTTACCTTGATACAAAAATTAGTCCAAATATCATAGAAAAATAAATCTACTGTAAGTATAAATGCAAAATTCCTTAAAAAATACTAACAAATCAAATCTAGCAACATGTAAAGGAATTATACACTATGACAAAGTGAAATTTATACTAGTAATCCCAGGTTGGTTTAAGAGCCCAAAATCCATTAAGGTAATACATCTTATCCATAGAATAAGAAACAAGAATTGCATGATCATCTCAATAGATTCAGAAAAGGCATTTAACAAAATCCAAATGCTTTAATGATTAAAAATAAAAATAAAAAATGAACCAGGAATAGAAGAGAACTTTCTACACCAGATACATGGCACCTGTGAAAAGCCAACAGCAAACATTCAACTTAATGGTGAAAGAAAGGATACTTTCCCGCTATGGTCAGAGATAAGAATAGGATATATAATTTTACCTCTTCTAGTCAACATTGTACTAAAGATTTTATGCAGGGCAAATCGGCAAGTAAAGAAATAAGAGTCACCCATATTGAATAGGAAGAAATAAAACTATTTGCAAATAACATATTCTTGTATATAGAAAATTTTAAGGAATCCACTGAACGATAGAACTAGTAAATTATTTCAGCAATATTACAGCATACAAGATAAATATACAAAAATCAATTGCACACATCTACAATGAAAACCCCAAAATAAGAAAACACTTCAATTTACAATAGCATCAAAAAAATGAAATAATTAATTTGGAAAATGGGATACAATATTTTACTCTGAAAATTAAAAATTATTGTTTAAAGAAGATCTAAATAATTAGCAAACGTCTTACAGCCATGAACTGGAAGATTTAATATTGTAGTACTTCACAATTTGAACTACAGGTTTGATGAAATCCCTGCAAGTATCACAAGAGACTTCTGTCTAGAAACTGACAAGCTGATTCTAAAATACACATGGAATTGTAAGGGACTCAAAATAGCCAAAATAATCCTGAAAAAATAAAACATATTAGGATAATTCACACCTCTGTGCTCCAAACCTTACTGCAAAGCACCAATAATCAAGACAACAGGATACTGATTAAGGAAAAATATCTAGATTGATGGAAAAGAATTGAGAGTCCATATATAAAACTATGTATCTATAGTCAATGGATTCTTACAGTGGTGCCATGTGCAATTCAATGAGGAAGAGACAGTCTTTGAACAAACTTTGAGTCAACAACGTATGTGCGGATCACCACTTGCAAAATAATGAATTCGAACCCTTACCCCAAAGCACACAAAAATGTTAATTCAAATGAATTAAAGACATACATGCAAGAGCTAGAATAAAGCATACGGGAAAATCTTCAGGATTTTGGATCTAGCAAAGAAATAGCTGTAACACCAAAAACATGAGCAACAAAATAAAAATTAGATATTTAAAATTTCTTAAAAATTAAAGACATTGTGTTTCAAAGGACAACCAAGCATGTCAAAAGGCAGCTCAAAAATTGTGAGAAGATACTTGAAAAACACATATCTGTATGTCTGTATATATATGTATCTTGAATATAGAAAAAGTGTTTTAACTCAGTAACAAATATCCCAACTTAAAACTGATAAATGATAGGAATAGATATGTTTCCCAGGAAGATACACCAATGGTCAATAATCCCACAAAAAGATAATAGCATTACTCATCAGGCAACTACAAATCAAAACCACAGTTAGATACTCAATGGCTAGGACTGGCCACTTTGGAAAATAGTTTGATGGCTTCTAAATATGTTAAACGTAGAATTGTCATATGACCTAGAAATTTATTCCTAGGTACACACCCAGGTTATTGGAAAGAGCTGTTCAAACACAAATTGTACACAAGTATTTTTAGCAGCAGTATTTAAAATAGCCAAAGGCTGAACACAAATCAAATGTCAATAAAAATATTATTGGATAAACAAAATGTTATATCCATGAAATTGAATGTTACACAGTTATAAAAAGAAATAAAGTACCAATACATATATGAACCTTGCTAGCATTATGCCACTGAAAGAAGCCAGGCACGAAAGGCCTTCTATTATATGATTCTATTTACATGAAAATAGAATAGGAAAGTCTATAGAGACAGAAAACAGATTTGTGGTTGCTTAGGATTGAGTAGGGGATGGGCGCATAGGAGGTTAACAGCTAAAGAAGGTGGGGTTTATTTCTGAAGTGATGAAAATGCTCTAAAATTCATTGTGATGATGGCTCCACTTATCTATGCATATACTAAAAGCCATGGACTTGTACACATTAATGTGTGCACTCTATGTAAATTATATCTCAATAAATCCTTTCAAAAATACACAGAAGAGTAAGGGGTTTTGGAGTGTTGCAGCTGGGAGGCAGTTTGAAATACTGACAATAGGTCTCATTGAGAATGTGAAGTTTCAGTAAAGACTTGAGGAAGTTGAATGAGCTGATCAATGGATATATGGAGAGCTATCTTTCCAAGCCAAGAAATTAACTAGAGTCTAGGTCATAAGGCAGCAGCATGTTGGCGTGTCCAGAGGACAATGAGGTGGCCAGGACCACTGGTAAGATCAAGGGTGAAGATATAAAAGAATTTTGGCGGTTAATATGGGGCAGATCATGATGGGCTTGCAGACCATTGTAAGAATTGTGGCTTTTACTGTAAATGAAATGGGGAGACAAATCATTATCCCATTATCAATATTTTAATAAATTGGATCCATGAACCAAATCCAATGAGATTTAATTAATAATACGCAAATTTGTATTAAAATTACAAAAATTACTTGCACATTTCAGGAGAGTCATGGTTGCTTATCAGCAATAATAAGCATTATTTTAATTGTGATCAGCTAATTGAGATTAATTGCAATACATCATGCTTTATAATGTGACTGTGAAAAGGAAAATATGATTGTAATCTTATACTACATCTATCAATGTTTTTGATTCACAAGACTATAGAGTAAGCCCCTAGTTTTCAAAGCCAACTTATGAGGCAGTGACATGTTGTGCAAGTTTGCTGCTTTCTGCCACAGTGGTCCTTGGTCAGCTGGAACAAATTGTTTTACAAACACCACTAGGTCTAAAAAAAGTTTGGATTACAATGAACACAGAAACACCTTCATCCCTTCAGAAATACCTATCAATTACTTCCAATACAGAATGAAAAGTTGACAAAGGAAATAGGTTGATTGTAAAAATGCCAGTTAGCTTGCATCTACATGAAAGAAAAATGCCATTTTTATTACATTAGATCATTGTTTTACATGAGTTTTGGTATAGCAAACTGTTGAACCAAGGGCAAAGGGAGATGAATTAATTAGGTCTTAAGCTATCAAGAATTTAAAAGAAAAGGAAGGTCATCTTTGAAGGTTAGTGACATAGCATTCATCTTCTGTTGTCACCTTTTCCATCATTCCCTGTATGCCTGATGGACAGCTTTCACTCAAGTTCAGAGAACAGCATGCAAAGATTAGCTACCAATTAATCTTTATGAAGTGAGCTTAATTTCTAGCCAGACTGAACTTACATTTTAGCAGGAAGCATTTTTAGGAGATGTTTATGTTAAGAGTTTGCCCTTCTTGACAAAGTGAGACAAATATCTACTTTATAGACATGAATTAAGATGGAAAGATATTTGGGGGAAACATTTACTCAAACGCTAAATAATAAAGGTACACAAAGGGCAAATTATACTAGATTTCTTTCCCACTTGTTTTCTATGTCTCATGCAATTCACCTTGATTCCCTTCAGTTTCTGTTTAATGTAGAAAGTGGCATTTTCATTATTTTAAGCTTCTAGCATAATGAAAGAATTTCTCTTTTTCATGAACTGGATCATAAATGAAAGGTAGAAAGAGTGTCCTATATCATATTTATTGTTCAACAAAACACTGATGCACAGCTTAAATTCAGTTTAAAAAAGAGAATTTATTGAACATCTAACACATACATAAAAGGCAGTAAAGACAAATGAAAAGAGGGCAGGATATTGAAGTATACAGACTTTAATGCTGACTTCTGTATCTTAGTAAGTTACTCCACCTTACAGAGGCTCAATTTCCCCTGATTTAGGAAGGCAATGCTAATGGATATTGCATAGGTGTAAGTATAACAGTGTTATATTTAAGATAACCCCACAAGCTTGGTATAAGGCAGAAAATAAATAGATGTAACATTAATAAATACTTTATTATATTTGTATGCTGCCTGCAGACTAGAGGAAGCAAGAAACACAGCCACTATGCTTGATTAGCATTATATTCTAATTTGGAATATAAATAGAAAAGAGAAAAATAGAAAGCTATGCATAAACACATGCATTAAAATGAATTTTATGTGGACTCTTTCATGAAAATGTTCCTAAGGTATTTTATTTTTTTATTGTGGTAAAATACTCATAACATAAAATTTACTCTGTTAACCATTTTAAGTGTACAGATCAGTGGTACTAAATATAGTCATAACATTGTGCAGCCATCTGTACCATCCATCTCCATAACTCGTTTCATCTTGTAAAACTGAAACTCTATACCCATTAAACAATACTTCCCCATTTCTTCCTCCCCCGAGCTTCTGGCAACCATCATTGTACTATCTCTATGATTCTGTCCACTTTAAGTCCCTTATACAAATGGAATTATACTGTATTTGTCCTTCACTGACTAACATTTCACTTGGCATAATATCCGCAAGTTTCATCCAAGTTGCAACATACGTCAGAATATTTCCCTCATGTTTAAGGCTGAATAATATTCCATTGTATGTATATATCATATTTTGCTTATCCATTCATCTGTTGTTGGACACTTCAATTGCTTCTACATTTTAGCTATTGTCAATAATGCTGCTGCAAACATGGGTGTGCAAATATTTTTTCAAGACTCTGCTTTCAATTCTTTTGCTATCCTGAGATGTGGCACTGCTGGATCATATGGCCATACCATTTTGATTTTTTGAGGAACTACCATACTCTTTTCCACAGCAAACATAGCGGTTGGCATTCCCTCCAATACTGCAAAAGGAATCGCCACATCCTTGCCCGTGGATTTTATTCACAAGTCCTGTGGCCCTCTCTACATCCCGGCCACCGTGTGTTATTTCCTGTTTACATATATGACATCAAAGGTGCAGGAAGTAATGAACTAAATTGGAAGGATAAATATGTAGAAAAATAGAGGTAAATACTGACTACGTAAAACCATAGGAATAATAATTTTGGATGATCTATCATATACCCATTTATCTAACATCTATCTGTTCGTCCATCTGTAATTAAAATATATTACAGTTAGAGAACAGAGAAAAAAGTAGGAATACATGAATTTAAAGTTTTAATTATTCTTAGATTGTCTCACTGCATCGTTATATTAAAGAAAATTTATAAGTCAATATCTCTTAACTATAAATGTAACATTCTTAAAGTAGTCAAATACATTGAATTACAGCATGAATAATATATTACAATCCATTCAAGTTTATTTTATTCCAGGAACACAAAAATACAAATCTCATTTGCAATTTAAAAAAAAACAGAAATCGATACATATGATTGATATATATACACATTTAATGTATTTTAAATATACATTTTTTAAAAATAGAAATTTTTCTAGGACAAATATTTATAATAAAATATCACTGAAAATAGTGTTATTAGCTAATACCTTCCTAATAACTGTGGTATTACATAAGAAACCAAAATTAAAATTTCAGATAAACTTAGAAACTAAAAATTTTAAAAATATTATTCTGTTCTCCATATGATCATATTTAATCATATTATTTCTTGTTTTCATTCTTCAGTGTTGCTCTACTAAAATTTAACATACAATTCTAACTTTTGATTTCTGTTCTTATTACTCAAAATTGTATACATTTTCTCATGCTCTTAATTTAGTTATGCTACTTTTCTGTACTCTTGGAATTTTCACATTTGTGTTCACTCTCTTTTGAGTTCCCATATTATCAAATAAGCTTTTTTCCCTCTTTTTGACATGAAGGTTCATCTTCTCATAATTATTTTGTCCACTCAGTTTCTTTTTATTCTCAGTTAAGTGCCTCTCATCTGGCTTCTTTTCATTTAAGGTTTCTTTTCATCTTAACAGTCTTTTATTTATATTTTGATTCTGTTTTGTGGAGGAAATGCTTCCCCGAATTTTATGGAAGAAGCCAAAATATTTGTTCAAGTGTTTACCTGATACATTGGATTAAATTATCTAATGTACACACTCTTAATTTAAGTCTAGGGGCGACTGTCTACTCTTGATTTTGTATAGTATTATTTTTCTTACCATCCAAGTCCATCTTCATCTATTTGTATATGATCAATAAAAATATATTTGTCCAGAACCTTGCTTTGGCGGAGTTACTTCTTTCTAAGTAGTAGAGGTAGCAGTTGAGACATAAGCTGGGTTCTGGGTCAGTTTAGATGAACCTTTGGACATTCCTCCTTTTGGTCTGTATGACCGAATGAATGCAGTTCTTGCTGTCTCGCTCCTCTCCTTAACACATTGAGCCATTGCGGCAGATGAGAAGGAATAATCTTGATCTGCCATTCAGGTGGAACACATGTTCTCTCCAACCACACCCATAGGTTGTACTCGCACTCGGCCAGAAGATATCCTGTCAATGATATGGAGATGTATCTATCTAGATAGATAGATATCTACTTTGGTTTATGCTCTCTGGTTTCCCGTAAATTATCTCCTTAAAATGAATATCAAAAGAGAGCTTGGTGATGGCAGTGTTATAAAATCCTCAAACTGCAGCACCCACACGCAGAGGAATTTGTAGATTCTGGGATTCTAATTCAGATACCAAACTATATAAAAAGGGAATTGGTCATTGAGGGTTGCTAGGCTGTTTGTTGAGCATATTTGCTGTTTTCATGACTTTGAAATTATTTTAAAAATCTAAACTTTTCCCAGTGTGCTGCAAGATGATTTGATTTTAATGCATAAGCACTAATTCTCCCCTAAGATTTGTACAACATATTTGCTCTGACAAGCCATAGCCAGCAACTCACTTCACAGCAATTTATAGCATTTCCACGATAAGTTGAATTATTTTCAACTAGACCCTCTTTGCCTTAATAAAAATATGAAGAAGCAATATGCTTGTTCTAATTAGGTTCAAAGGTTGGCAATCTCTCTCCTGGAAAGAATAATAAAACTTTTCAGCGGCCTCATCTATAGACACACACACACACACAAACACACACACACAAGCACTATTCATAATATTTAAAGCACATTCTGTTCTATGAATTCATTTGTCTAGCACAAAATAAAACGATCTCAATATATATCAAGTACCAATTTGTTTGTATGGCCAATTATACTTATTTTGTTTTTTAATGATTAGAGTGTTCCTGAAGCTCTTTATATTTCTTTGTCAATGAACTAAACATTGGCAAATATGTAGGGTTTTCCACATAAGAACATTATTAACATCAAAATAGAAAGCTGGTGGTAGAAATAATGATTGGGAACACAGAATCTCTACTCAGCGTTCTAGTTCTGCCATACCATAACTTTGTGATCTCAGGAAATATCTCTCCATGTTGTCATCTCTATGTATAGTTCTGTCATTTTTCAATAAGAGCTTGTTGCTTGATTATGAAGTACTAGTTACTATAACTATTATTTTGAGCTGAATGTAAATCAAGAACACATGGACTCCATTTGCAAAACATTGAAAATGTAGTTAGGGATTGGGGGCATAAAGCAATATTTTAAAATATGTAAAGACAATGAGTAAGCAACAAAGTGTCCAATTTTTTAGGGGAAAGATGCATACGTTAGGAAAAGGTAGGATTAGTTAACAGAATTTGATAACTGGCCAATTGGTGTCATTTACAATTGCAAGTAATACAAATGAAGTTTGCCTTTTTAAGGAGAACAGGAGTTACTTAGAATGGGTCAACCCATTGGGGAAGCAGTGTAGTTAGAGACTATGCCCAAAACCATGTGAGCAAATGCTCTGTAGAGCGCACCCCTGCAATGCTGCCATTGTGAGGCCAAGTCTCTCCTTGTCTTGGTACTGAGCCCTCCATTCTGCCTCCATCATTGCCAGTGTAGCTGCCACAAAATGATCCCTCAACCACCACTGCCCAGGAACAAAGAATTCTGTCCTTCCATGTTCTCAGATCAATTTCCAACATCAGGTGAGCCTTTGATGGGCACTATTCAGTTCCCATATCCATGAAATAGATGCAGTAAAAACAGAAATTGCCTGTGTGTTTCCCAATAAGACACATATGGAAGCCTGTTTTCCCACCACAGGAAGGGGTTTGCACGATGGGTGTTCAAAGGAACAATATTCCCTGTAAACCATACTTTGCCCATATGAAGAAAAGCAATAATGATTATTTAGTAAATACACATGGAAACTCATCCAGGGTTGGCTGATGAGAAGCTGGTTAGCAAGGGGGTCTGCCTTCAGTTAGGACAAGGTCTGTGCTTCCCACGGGTTCTCTCCACAGCAGGAGGGATGCAAACTTCCCTTTCCTCCCCTGCACCTACCCTCAAATGGCCCAGAGGTCTTCAGGTGCTAGAATTTCTCAATGCTGCACAAAATAACAGACAGCCTTGACTGTCACAGTCTGTTCTTATGAAGCTAGTTTCTGCTCGCTACATAAAACAGGAGAGTAAGAACAAGGGTGTTTAACACTACCCTAGCTCAAACATGTTTCTCTCTGTAGGATGCCAAGAACCTGGGAGCCAGTGCATCTGCTGCTTTCCCTTCCTGGATTCTAGCCAGAACAAAAGATGCAAGAGGCATTTCTTCAGAGGCCTTGAGCTTCACTGCACAATGACCCAGGCTCTACATGCACCCTCTTTATATATTTCTACCTTGAAAAAAATTTTTATATAATATGAATAATATGTATTTTATATAATAAACACATGTTTATCTATTTTGTAGATATAGATATCTAGTCAGGCTTTTTTTAAGGCTGGGCTGATTGCAGTGCCTCAAAACTATAATCCCAGCACTTTGGGAGGCCAAGGTGGCCAGATATCTTGAGTCCAGGAGTTGGAGATCAGCCAGGGCAACATGGTGAAACCCCATCTCTACAAAAATTAGCTAGTATGGTGTCATGCACCTGCAGTCCCTGCTACTCGGGAGGCTGAGGTGGGAGGATCCCTTGAGCACAGTATGTGTGAAGGCTTCATTGAGCTCTGATCACACTACTACACTCCATCTTGGGTGACAAAGTGAGACCCTCTCTCAAAAAAAAATAAAAAAGGGCTACCACCGTACTCACAGATAAGTGTGTCAGGTATATTTGCAGCTATCTTTCCTATATTCTATTTGGTAAAAAAAATTGCAAAGAACTGTTCTCATTCTAGATTTTTGTATTAATTAGACATTTGAAGTTTATAGCAGAAGAGCTATAATCATGTGGAATGTGTACCCTATAGACCAGATAGTGCAAACAGGTATCAATGCTTTTTAAAAGTATATAAGCTTATTAGAAATATTTTAAACTACCTATAGGTATATATGTATGTAATTGAATTATCGAATGCACGTAAGATTATTTCCTTAGAGTGTGAAATCCACTTAATTTATTAAAATATTTTCTAATATGTATTACAATAATATTTCTTAATTAGCTAACATAAGAGGAGTTTTAAGACATTTATTTATATGTAGTTACTAGATTCAAACTCGATTCCACTATTTTCAGAAATCATACTCTGAGACAAGTCCTTTTTTATCTATGTTTCTGCCTATATTAAAAGACAGATATGTCAGTTTTGCTAACCATGCTGTTCCAAACCTCTACATCCTGATTATTTTTCTGTTTGTTCTACCAGTCATTCAGAGACTTACTTATATTCAAATTTCTCTCTAGGTTTAACATTTGTGTATGTCTTCTTGTGGTTTTCTCTATTTTTGCTGTATATAATTTAAGACATTTTATTGACATGTATCATACATCCAGAAAAGTACAATGATTAAATATGGACAGCTTGACTACATTGCTTTCTTTGTTGATTTCAAATAGATCAGAGGTCGTATTTATGCAAACTTGGGCCAAACGACAATGATACAGTTAGAAGACAGTAAGTTAAGTGTGAATTTAAAGTTACATGAATTTTGGTTTCATTCAAACTGACCTAAAGTCTAAATACCTTTTAAATCAAAGTATCTTAACTGTAGCTTTATAGTGTTGGCCTGAATTAAATGAATCAGGTAAAATGTTACGGTGAATCCAGGATCCAGATTAACTTAATTTTAAAAACTTTAGTGTAAAAAAAAAAGTGTCGTGAAGAACTGTTGATCCTTTAGGAAATAATTCTTTCAAAGTATCCTAACATAGTAGAGCACTGAGTTCAGACTTTGTGGATGTTATTAAAGTTTACTGAAAATAATTCTCCAACTAGTTTTTTTAGTAAGAAGACAACATCCTATTGAACTTGTTTTAATGTTTAATGCTTTACAGCTTTAAAATCTATGCTAATTGAAAAAAACAGAATGAGCAATGGTAGTGTAACAGTGGAAAAAGGGAGAAATTGTTACCTTACTCATGAGGCACTTAGTAGCCTTATATGGTATTTAGGTGTCTTGAATTGACCTGGAGGGAAAGCCTTCATATAAAATTTGCTGAGACCTTTCTTAAGAATTGATAAAGATTTGATCAAGATACATAGTATGGAAGGACACTGTTCATCTTGGAGGCTTCTTAAATTAAAGAAGAAAAATGTGGCTGGGCACAGTGGCTCATGCCTGTAATCCCAGCACTTTGGGAGGCTGAGGCGGGTGGATCACCTGAGGTCAGGAGTTCGAGACCAGCCTGGCAAGCATGGTGAAACCCCATCTCTACTAAAAACACAAAAAATTTGCCAAGCATAATGACGAGTACCTGTAATCCCAGCTACTCTGGAGGCTGAGGCAGAAGAATCACTTGAACCTGGGAGGCGGAGGTTGCAGTGAGCCGAGATCACACCATTGCACTCCAGCCTGGGCAACAAGAGCAAAACTCTGTCTCAGAAAAAAAAAAAAAAGAAAAAAAGAAAAAAGAACTATACCTACTGGAGTATACTACATAGAAAACAAATGTTTTACACTTAAATATGTGTATATGTGTATATATATGTATTTATTTAAAGCTCTTGTGTGAATCTGCTTTTCATAATAGGACCATTAATAAGAGAGAGGGAGGCTGGACTCAAACATGATTCTTTAGTTCTGTCATTCAAAAACAGAATGAGTTCCAGTTCTTTCAGAATTAGCCCTCTAACAAATAATTGTAAGTATATATATACACTTTTTGGAAAATAGAGAAAAGAACACTAAAGGACTAACTTTAAAAACTGTATTCCCCTCTAGTATTTTTATATACATAAATATGTATATAAAATGCATATATTTATGTCTTTAATTCCAGTGAAGATTAAATTTTTACTTTGCTTTCTTTCACTTACCATAATCATTTTTAGTATTTATAATCTTTGTAATCAATTATATATATATATATATATATATTTTTTTTTTTTTTGAGACGGAGTTTCGCTCTTGTTGCCCAGGCTGGAGTACAATGGCACGATCTTGGCTCACTGCAACCTCCACCTCCCAGGTTCAAGAGATTCTCCTGCCTCAGCCTCCCGAGTAGCTGGAATTAGAGGCATGTGCCACCACACCTGGCTAATTTTTTTTTTTTTTTTTTTTTTGTATTTTTAGTAGAGACAAGGTTTCTCCACGTTGGTCAGGCTGGTCTCCAACTCCTGACCTCAGGTGATCTGCCTGCCTCAGCCTCCCAAAGTGCTGGGATTACAGGCGTGAGCCACCGTGCCCAGCCGTAATTAATGATTTTAAAGGATGAAGTATATAGATATATCACAACTTAATAATTAAAAGTTTTTTTGCTATTATAACATTGAAGCTTGCAAACATTTTCATACATTTTGCTTTATTCTTTTTTAGAATCATTGCTGGTATGTAGAAAAAAATCTCCCAAGTTGAGATAATTGATTCAAGGAGTACAAACTTTTTTCCTTGTTTAAAACTGTTATGTTCTAGCTACATTGGGAGGCTCATTTGAGCATGGGAAGTGGGAGGATCATTTGAGCATGGGAAGTCTAATGTATTGTCATTGTTATCACTTGAATGTATACCTTTTCTATGTATTTTTTTAAAAATGAGATTATACTGAATTTTTAAAAACTGGTTTAAATTTATCATAAACATCTTTTTTTGGTGCATATATACATTTGCATAGCATTGTTACTTTTTTTTTCCAACTTTGCATTAAGGCTTGCAAAATCTATAGCATTTTTAATATAGTATGATAGTCCTTGGTGGGTATGTAATTCATTTAACCAGTTAATAGCTATACTATTAACATAGCATTCTGGAGATGTAAATTGAAGCCCATGAAATTCTTTAGCTTTGAATCTTACTATTATTATTCTAAACAAAGCTAATGAGAAAATACATTGTTTCTACCGTGATTGTATTTTGGTAAGCATTTCACTAATTTTATCTATTTAAAAACTGATTCATATAGTTGTCTAGTACAGTTTTGATAATAATGTTTTGTTTACATTTGCTGAGTAGGTTTTCGTAGTGTTCTGTCCTCTAAATGGGACTTAATGTAAAGGAGCTCTATGTTGAACTGATCTTTCAAAATGTTCACAGAACTGGAAGATTTCAGAATTTTGAGACCCTTCTTTGAATGAAGGGTCATTAGATGTAATAAAACCTTTTGTGCTAACCTATTATTTAAGAAGTTGGATTATAGTCAAGTTTGACTGTACCTCTTTCTGTCTTTTGGGAGAGTTACCAGAATTAGAATTAAACAATACTGGAGCAGCAAAGAAGGACTTCAGTGATGTCAATTAAGCTAACTTTCTCATTATTCAGATGGGGATTATCTAAACCTTGTTTATTAAGTGTTTTGTTCAAGTTTACGGTGCTAAACTGGTTACTAGAGCTTGCTCTAGAATTCACATCTCTTGCTTCTTCATTTTTTGTGGTGGTTTTATACTACACTGGATAAAGGTGTCCTGTTAAAACTCATGGAATCCAAGGATTGCTCTCTTGCTGGAATACCAGGATGGCCCTCTTGCTAGAATACAGTGTATTTTTTTTTTCTTTTTTTGAGACAGAGTCTCGTTCTTTCACAAGGCTGGAGTGCAGTGGTGCAATTGCAGCTCACTGCAACCTCTGCCTCCCAGGTTCAAGTGATTCCCCTGCCTCAGCCTCCCCAATAGCCGGGACTACAGGCACAGGCCACCATGCCTGGCTACTTTTTTGTATTTTAGTAGAGATGGGGTTTCACCATGTTGGCCAGGATGGTCTCGACCTCCTGACCTTGTTATCCACCCGCCTTGGCCTCCCAAAGTGTTGGGATTACAGGCGTGAGCCACCACGCCCAGCCCAGTGTATTTTTTAGATGGTGAGATTATCAAGTATTAAATTTAATGTGGACTTTTCAAACTCCTTTGTACATAAATATACTCTTAATATGTTATGCCTCTTAAATACAGTAGTGACTCTGCTATGCCCCATTACTATGGTAAAGAAGAAATTAGGCTTCTTCCATGAACATGATAAAGTGTAGAAAACTTTAGAATTCTAATATTACTCCTAAAGGAAAAAAATCTATGGGAAAACAAATTATAAATTTTAGTAGAAACGAAAGAGGTCATTCTAAAGTATTAAAATAAGCTAAGCCAGATGTCTTCTAAAGATAGAAATTTTTGATTATAATAATTCTTTCTAGTTGTATGAATCTTAGTAATATTTCTATCACTTAATAGTAAGTCTTCAGTCCAGAGACCAAATTGGCCCAGGAGGACAAGTTGTGGACTGCAGTCGTTTATTTGATAATGATTTACCAGACAAGTAGGGTAACATCACTGAAATCATTAGAGAAATACATAGATAATATCCTTAAAAGACTAGAAATAAGTTTTGTTTATTGTATATTAAATGGTGTTTATTGTATATTGAATGTAGATTTTCCTTCTAATGGTAAAATTAATGGAGGATCTTGTCACAACAAATTTATAAAATAAGCCATAAATTAGATGTGTTAAATTTGGTTATTAAGAGTTTTGACTAGGAGACAAATGAAATTTCTTGACAAATATAACTCTCTTGAAATATTATCTAGTTAAAAAAAAGTTGCTGGATTATTCAAAACAGGCCATGCAAGTGCTAAATTAGAAACATTGCTGTATTTAAGAGGGATGGGATGGATAATTTGTGTGATAGTAATTAAAATAACATAGTAACATTTCATTGAGCATGTATATGTCAGATAATATTATAAACACTTTATGTACATATCATTTAATTCTCATAGCATATTGGAAGGCAGTATATAGCCATGCTTCTGAAATCAGACCACCTGAATTCTAATCCTTACTCTTCTGTGTACTGGCTTTATGACCTTAATTTATTTAACTTCCATGGGCTTTGGTTTATATTTATTTACAAAACAGTATGAATGATAATAGTACATACTCCATAAACTGTTGAGAGGATTAAATGAAATAATTCAGGTAAAGCACTTTAGTACAGTGTCTTTCATAAAATAAGTGCTTCATAAATAATTAGCTACTATTATTTCTGTTGCTACTACTATTGTTACCCTCAAAAACTAAGAGTTACAGAAGTTAAGTAATTTGCCTAAGGCCACAGAGTAAGTGGCAGAGCCAAAACACACAAACCTGTCTTGATTCTAAAGTCATGATTTTTATCATTGGTCTCTTTGATACTAGTTCTGACTCTTTTCTGATTTTATTTTTAACATTCGAAGTATTTTTAATTAACATCAATGAGATATAACTTACATGTAATAAATTGCATCCATTTAAGTGTATAAATGGTTAAATTTTAACTCCAATTTTTTTATACAAAATTTTATACCCAGGTTATGGTATTTACTCATTTTGTTTAAACTGTTAAAAATCACGGTAATTGTTTTTAGATCACTTTAGCTTCCAGATATGTCTGTTAGCTCTTTTATAGATGTGAGGTAGATTATGGTGTTTTTGAAAAGGAAATTTAGGGCCGGGCGCAGTGGCTCACGCCTGTAATCCCAGCACTTTGGGAGCCCAAGGCGGGCGGATCACCAGGTCAGGAGCTTGAGACCAGCCTGCATGGTGAAACCCTGTCTCTACTTAAAAAAATACAAAAGATTAGCTGGGCATCGTGGCGCATGCCTGTAGTCGCAGCTACTCGGGAGGCTGAGGCGGGAGCATTGTTTGAAACCGGCAGGCAGAGGTTGCAGTGAGCTGAGATTGCGCCACTGCACTCCAGCCTGGGCGACAGAGCGAGACTCTGTCTCAGAAAAAAAAAAAAAAAAAAGGAAATTTAGGATTAAATAACTAATCAATATTGAGAGAGTACCAGCAGTAATAAGACTTATTGTTCTAAACTTGCCATACGTTACTGTACTGTAATTGTAATCACGGGGAAAAAAACCCTAGCATCTCTTTATTTTCCAAAGTATTAATAGGCCTAAAATGTCAGCAGCCCTGAGGTTGAGAAACTCTGGCCTACTTTTATTATTTCATCAGATGTTTGTGAAATGGTCTTATTCTAACTGTTATTCCTTCTTTCTTTGTTAGCTGGAATTCTTTCATAAAGAGAAACTCTTTGATCAGTTAGTTACCCAAGGTATAGTTCATACAGGAAAGGCAGGATGTATGTTTGATTCTTTCCTAGTTTTCAAAATAATGAATCTTCCAAAATTGACCAATGAACTTTGTGTGTGTGTGTTTTTCTTTTTTAGTATATTATGAACTTACACGTTTTAACATATTTGTGTTTCATTTCATTGCAGTTATTTTTATTTTATTTTTATTTATTCATTTATTGTTTTGAGGCAGGGTCTTGCTCTGTCACCCAAGCTGTAGTGCAGTGGTATAATTTCTGCCCACTGCAGCCTTGACGTCCCGGCCTCCAGCAATTCTCCCACCTCACCCTCTTGAGTAGCTGGGACCACAGGTACACCACCATGCTCAGCTAATTTTTGTGCTTCTGGCAGAGACGGGGTTTTGCCATATTCACCAGGCTGGTCTTCAAATCCTGAGCTCAAAAGCAATCCACCTGCCTCTGCCTCCCAAAGTGTTGGGATGATAGGCGTGAGCCACCGCACCTGGCAGTTATTTTTATTGATGCTCATTTTTTCCCTTCCTTGAATGCTGGGTGCATCTTCATGTTGGGTTCTGAGTCCTTTTGACATGAGCACATTGTCTGGTGTTGTGCGAGAAAGCAAAATAAGGAAACTGGTGTTCTGTGTTTATCTTGTACATTTTCCCCACACTTGAAATCAGCCATTCCTCCAGGGAGTGCAAGTTCACAGTCTGGGCTCTAAGAGAATTATAAGGTCAATGTGGCCATCTTTTAGTATTAAGTCAGATATTCTAAATTATTATTTACTTCCTACATTTGGCCCAAGAGTCTAACCCGATATTTTGGGAAAGAGAGAAGGAATTAAATAAATAAATCTCATGGTTAGAACTGAAGTGATAATATACTTTCATAAGGAAATATAACATAGCCCATGCAGAATAGAAAATTATTTTTGCTCCTTTAGATTTCTAAAGGAATGAAATAAGCTGTGGGAAGAAACTTTAACTGGAGCATCTTACCAGTGTTACTCATGTTTTAACTCTGCTTCAGTAGTTTTTCAGGTTTATTACAAACCTGCAGTAGCCAACTGAACTAATTATCTCTAAACAGGGATTTAGCCAGTGGACTAGGCACACTGAAGCTTTGTGAGAGGGGAAATTGATATTCACATTTTTTCCAGCTTGTTTTGAGCAGAATATTTTCACTTTTTTTTTTTTTTTATTGAGACAGACTCTCGCACTGTCACCTGGGCTGGTGTGCAGTGGCACGATCTCTGCTTGCTGCAACTTCTGCCTCCCAGGTTCAAGCAATTCTCCTGCCTTAGCCTCCCAAGCAGCTAGGATTACAGGCGCCCAACACCATGCCCGGCTAATATTTTGTATTTTTAGTAGAGACAGGGTTTCGCTATATTGGCCAGGCTGGTCTCAAACTCCTGACCTCATGATCTGCCCGCCTCAGCCTCCCAAAGTGCTGGGATTACAGGCGTGAGCCACCATGCCCAGTCGATATATTCACATTTTTAATAGGAATAACAGTATACTAAAATCTATTTAGTGCATGTTTTAAGATTTGAAGATGTAATTTGACTCAGTACTTTCCACTTGCATTTTTTTCTTCATTCTGTGCCTGCTAAGACTATTCTAATACTTTATTATAGTTAACCCCTGAGAAAAGAGCTCCCAGAGCTTACAGTGCATTTGGTTGATGTCATATGGACTATTCATTATTTTCTAAATTATTTTGTTTGTATAAAGCAATCTGAAGAGGATGTAAGTCAGTTTGATTCCAAGTTTACACGTCAGACACCTGTCGACAGCCCAGATGACTCAACTCTCAGTGAAAGTGCCAATCAGGTCTTTCTGGTAAGTGAAAGAATTTCCACGTAGTCATGGGAAATTTTAAGTATAAGGATGGGCTCTTCGATAAGAAAATTCAGTTTGCGGCCGGGCGCGGTGGCTCACGCTTGTAATCCCAGCACTTTGGGAGGCCGAGGCGGGCGGATCACGAGGTCAGGAGATCGAGACCACAGTGAAACCCCGTCTCTACTAAAAATACAAAAAATTAGCTGGGCGTGGTGGCGGGCGTCTGTAGTCCCAGCTACTCAGAGAGGCTGAGGCAGGAGAACGGCGTGAACCCGGGAGGTGGAGCTTGCAGTGAGCCGAGATTGCGCCATTGCACTCCAGCCTGGGCGATAGAGCGAGACTCCGTCTCAAAAAAAAAAGAAAAGAAAAGAAAAGAAAATTCAGTTTGCTTGCTTTGCAGCTCATCTAGGTAACCTGGCCCACTTTTTTTTTTTTTTAAATAAGCCATGCTCTTGTAACTTATTGATACCTACAAAATTGATTTTCATCATCCAACATTTTATTTTAGCAATTAGAGTGGAAATGTAGAATTCTTTTTTTTTTTTTGAGACGGAGTCTCGCTCTGTCGCCCAGGCTGGAGTGAAGTGGCGCAATCTCGGCTCACTGCAAGCTCCGCCTCCCGGGTTCACGCCATTCTCCTGCCTCAGCCTCTCCGAGTAGCTGGGACTACAGGCGCCTGCCACCATGCCCGGCTAATTTTTTTTTTGTATTTTTAGTAGAGACGGGGTTTCACCGTGATCTCGATCTCCTGACCTCGTGATCCGCCCGCCTCGGCCTCCCAAAGTGCTGGGATTACAAGCGTGAGCCACCGCGCCCCGCGGGAAGGTACAATTCTTTGGAGAGGATGATTCCCTTTTTTGGTTGGGCCACAGACTTAAAATGATATTTGGCTTAGCATCGCAACCAAAACTTAAGTCATAGTAGTGGGAGAGAAAAACTTCACTAACTACATGTATTTTATTCCTGAAACAGCTATAGATTTTTGGTACCTTTTTTTTTTTTTTTTTGAGACAGGGTCTCACCTTGTAGCCCAGGCTGGGTGTAGGGTGTAGTGGTGTGATCACAGTTCCCTACAGCCTTGACCTCCCAGGCTCAAGTGATCCACCCATTTCAGCCTCGTGAGTACCTGGACTACAGGTGTGTGCCACATCCAGCTAATTTTTTATTTTTTTGTAGAGACAGAGTCTCACTATTTTACTCCTGGACTCAAGCTATCTTCCCACCTCGGCTTCCCAAAGTGCCAAAATTATAGGCATGAGCCATCATTCCTGGCCCTATTTTTGGTACTCTTAACATAAGTAGGGGATTTTTTTTTTTTTTATTTTTTTTGAGACTGAGTCTCACTCTGTTGCCAGGCTGGAGTGCAGTGGCGTGATCTCAGCTCACTGCAACCTCTGCCTCCTGGGTTCAAGTGATTGTCCTGCCTCAGCCTCCTGAGTAGCTAGGACTACAGGCGCCCGCCACCACGCCCAGTTAATTTTTGTGTTTTTAGTAGAGACAGGGTTTCACCATGTTGGCCAGGATGGTCTCGATTTCTTGACCTCATGATCCACCCGCCTTGGCCTCCCAAAGTGCTGGGATTACAGGCATGAGCCACCACGCCCGGCCAAATAGGGGATTTTTTAACACTAATTATGAATATTTGACATCAAATTATATTGGTTCATATGTAATAGTGAATTCTCATTGTAGAAATATCTGTATAGATTTATAGCTTGTCTCCTCGGAAAAGTAAAGGTTTTAGATGTTGGCCAACAGAAATGATGGATTTATATCAGATGACCATCAATGCATACTATTTTGCTTAAATATCATATATGCTTGTTTATTACTGTACTTATATGTCACATGAACATCTATCTCATTTTGTATCCTTTTTTTCTTTTGTCATTCCTTTTTGGACTACCTCCAGGGAGAATAGAATATGGGGAAAACAATTGTTTGGGAGTGTTTTTTTCCCTCTTTTTGAGTTCACTGAATTTGTCACTAACTTAATTCTCATGCTTTTCTTCCCCACACTGCTCACTATGTAACACAAGTAGTGTTGTATCTTATGGGATGGGAAATAAGCTCTAAAGTTAGCATGGAGTTGGGACATGGTGGCTCATGCCTATAACCTTGAGGTCAGGAGTTTGAGACCAGCCTGGCCCACATGGTGAAACCCCATCTCTACCAAAAATACAAAAATTAGCCAGATGTGGTGGCATGTACCTGTGGTGCCAACTACTTGGGAGGCTGAGGCAGGAGAATGACTTGAACCTGGGAGGCAGAGGTTGCAGGAGCCAAGATCGTGCCACTGCACTCCAGCCTGGGCGATAGAGTGAGTGAGACTCTGTATCAAAAAAAAAATTAATTAAAAAAATAAAGTTAGCATGGAATGCAAAGGTTGTGTATAGTACAGTGTGGTTTCAAGTAAACGACACTGAATAGTAATAATCCTATAAATTAGTAATATGGAGCACATAGGCAAAATATAATCTTACAGTATGAATTACATAAGAGATAAAAGATGAGTGAGTGCATGCATGTTTTTAAATTCAAGTTTGATGTGTGCATGATCAAAGGTACGGCATCTCTGTTAGTAAGATCTTAGGGTCAGTTAGGGAAGTGGGCATGAAACACTTTAATTTTGGCTTTTTTTTTCTCTCTTATGTACTACTGATGTGGAATTTATACCTTTGATTTAACATAGAGACCTTTTCGTCAATTGAATATTGCAGAATTTCAACTTATGTGACAGTTTTTCCCCCACAAAATAGAAGCATTTTATTTAGCTACCAAGAAATCCAAAGTTGTGGTAAAAGTGAGATATTGAAGCTTTCATTGCCAGTTAAAGTATTGTTGAGCTTTTCATAATTACTTAAATTGGCTATAACTGATGAACAGAGCACTCATTTGTTAGGTTGTAGCCAGAATTCTGTACATAAAGTGGGTCTCTTTAAACATTAGTAAAAAAAAAAATAGGCTGGACGCAGCGGCTCATGCCTGTAATCCCAGCACTTTGGGAGGCTGAAGTGGGTAGATCACAAGGTCAGGAGTTCCAGAACAGCCTGGCCAATATGGTGAAACCCCATCTCTACTAAAAATACAAATATTAGCCAAGTGTGGTGGCACACGCCTGTAATTCCATCTACTCGGGAGGCTGAGGCAGGAGAATCACTTGAAACCGGGAGGTGGCAGTTGCAGTGAGCCAAGATTGTGCCAATGCACTCCAGCCTGGGCAACAGAGCGAGACTCTGTCTCAAAAAAAAAAAAACAAATCTGCATACATAAGAAGAGAATACGCATGAACAAAATCAGCAGAGCCTCACATTCAAGGATTTTCTATACAAGAAACCATTCCTAAAATATGTGCTTGGAATTACTAGGGTTTCTCTTGCAAACATTTTAATAACACCTCATTCTTTAGGGGTGTGGTTATATATGTCATGTTATTAGATCTTTACAGCAACTCTCCTGGGTAAAGCGGTTATTACTAGGTCATTTTATAGAAGGAAAGACAACCAGTACTTTTTTTTGCTTTACTTCAGTAGCTATTGCCTCCTTCAATTTGACATTTCAATCCTGGCACATAGTGGGGCCTCAACAAATATTTGTTGGAGGAATGCCATTTAAAATACGATGATTGGATAGGAGAATATTTGAGGGCATTAACATTTTTTAAAAGTCAAAAAAAATTACAATTAGACGTATGAGATTTTGATTTTTTGTGTGTATTTTCTTTTAAAAAGAAGCTTCTCTAGGCTGGGCTTGGTGGCAGGGGAGGCTGAGGCGGGTGGATCACCTGAGGTCAGGAGTTTGAGACCAGCCTGGCCAACATGGTGAAAACCCGTCTCTACTAAAAATACAAAAATTAGCTGGCCGTGGTGGCACACACCTGTAATCCCAGCTACTAGGGAGGCTGAGGCAGGAGAATCTCTTGAACCTGGGAGGCAGATAGTGAGCTGAGATCACACCACTGCACTCCAGCCTGGGTGACAGAGCAAGACTCTGTCTCAAAAATAAATAAATAAATAAATAAAGTATATAAATAAATAAATAAGCTCCTCTTTTGGCTTCCTCCAATGTAGTCTCTTTGAGTAGGAAGAAATTGTTATGATTTAAACTAGTAAATTCTTTTTTTTTTTTGAGATGGAGTCTCGCTCTTATTGCCCAGGCTGGAGTGCAGTGGTGTTGTCTTGGCTCATTGCAACCTCTGCCACCTGGGTTCAAGTGATTCTCCTGCCTCAGCCTCCCAAGCAGCTGGGATTACAGGTGCCTGCCATCACGCCTGGCTAATTTTTGTAGTTTTAGTACAGATGGGGTTTCACCATCTCGGCCAGGCTGGTCTTGAACTCCTGGTCTCGATCTGCTGACCTATATCCGTCCGCCTCGGCCTTCCAAAGTGCTGGGATTACAGGTGTGAGCCATTGCGCCCGGCCAACAGGCAAATTCTTATATCAAAAAACTGAGTTAGACTTGGTCCCTGGAGCTGTTTTCCATCCCTAAAAAGATGATGTCAAGCTATCATGTATAATAAATAACAACTCAGTTGACCACATATTTTCCTTTAAGCCTAATGATGAAATAATATTATAATGAAATACTTAGAAGTTTTAAGGGAAAAAATCCTTTAAGTCATTAAATTAACATTTAAACCAAAACAATAACTTCACTGTTTTAGGATAAAATTGGTATATGAAAGGTTTGATAGCGAACAACAGTAAGATTAACCTACTACAGCATTTGCCTTTAGCTTTTACTGGGCAACACAGCGAGACCCTCATCTCAAAAAAAAATAAAGTATTGCAATATTTATTATATAGGCAAATTTTTTTCAACTTAAGTACTACCCTCATCAAGGGAAGATTTGTTTGATTAGACCCCCACACAGGCTGGCCACTTCCTCATTTCTACTTTTTCTTTTCTTTTTGAGATGGAGTTTTGCTCTTGTTGCCCAGGCTGGAGTGCAATGGCACAATCTTGGCTCACTGCAACCTCCGCCTCCCGGGTTCAAGAGATTCTCCTGCCTCAGCCTCCCGAGTAGCTGGGATTACAGGCACCTGCCACCATACCCGGCTATTGTTTATATTTTTAGTAGAGACAGGGTTTCACCGTGTTGGCCAGGTTGGTCTCGAACTCTTGAGTTCAAGAGATCTACCTGCCTCGGCCTCCCAAAGTGCTGGAATTACAGGTGTAAGCCACCGCGCCCGGCCTCATTTCTACTTTTTCAAAGAAGTCAATTTTCTTTAAAAAATAACCTCTTGGTCCGGCTCCGGCTCAGTCAGCCGCGTCGTGAGTGGGGCCTGTCCCGGAGCGAGCCTTTCTGGTCCCGACGCGGGTGGCCCGGGTCTCCTCGACTTCCGAGGAAAGCCCGCCGGGCGGGGCGGGAGGTGAAGAGGCTGGGGAAGTCAGAGGTTAACCTGGGCGTCAGGGGACGTTGGAGTTTATCCGTCAGGGTCCCGGGGCCGGCTGGGCAGTAGAGGCGGGGCTTGGGCGCGGGGCCTGAGGGGGCATGGGGCAGCAGGAGCGAGGCGGGGGCGTCCAGGTCCGAGAGGTCAGGGGCCAGCAGGAGCGGTCTTGGGGTGTGCGGGTCCGAGAGGTCAGGGTTTAGCTGGAGAGGGCCTGGGGCGCCGGTTTCCCAGAGGTCAGGGGTCAGCAGGAACAGGGCTGCAGTGTCAGGGTCCGAGAGGTTAGGGGCCGGCAGAGGCGGGGTTGGGGCACTGGGGGTCAGGGGTCGGGGATCAGGGCGGGGTCGGGTGCACTGGTAGCCTGCGCATGGGCCTCCAGCTTCGCGCGCTGTTGGGAGCTTGCGGACGGTGGACCCTGCCCCTGGGACCGCGTCCGTCCTGCTCGCCGCGCATGGCCGGGAACGCGGAGCCGCCGCCCGCCGGATCCGCGCGCCCCCTGGACCGGAGGTCCTGCAGCGGCTGGGCCGGGGGCGTCCGCGTCTGGGAGGACGGAGAGCATCCGGCGAAGAAGCTCAAGAGTGGCGGGGACGAGGAGCGGCGCGGGAAGCTGCCCAAGCGCAAGATCGTGCTGCTCATGGCCTATTCGGGCAAGGGCTACCACGGCATGCAGAGGAATGTTGGGTCCTCACAATTCAAAACAATTGAAGATGACTTGGTGTCCGCCCTCGTCCGGTCAGGCTGTATTCCTGAAAATCATGGCGAGGACATGAGGAAAATGTCCTTCCAGCGCTGCGCCCGGACAGACAAGGGTGTGTCCGCAGCTGGCCAGGTGGTATCCCTGAAGGTGTGGCTGATTGACGACATTCTAGAAAAGATCAACAGCCACCTTCCCTCTCACATTCGGATTCTGGGTAAGCCTTGCAGTGCAGGCGGCCACACACCTGGTTGTAGATGGTCTTGCAGAGACACGAGGCTATGCATGCTCCTGCCTTTTCCAACCGTCTCTGATGCAGAAGTGTAGTCAGAGTTGCTTTGCAGCTGGTTCTGACCTTCAGAAACGGGAGCAACTAGACAGGAGTAGAAAGCTGCTCATTTGCAGTGCTTGTTGCTACACGGGCGCCTTGTTTTAAGCAAACACGGGATGTGAAAATCTAAATTCATGGTTAAAGTGAACAGTTGTTCCCTCTTATGGCAGGACTGATAAATGGAATTTTTAGGCCTCCTTAAAATGTGACTGTCTACCTTTTAAGTGGCAGGTACAGGCAACTTACATACATACATTCGTTCATTCGTTTATTCTGTTTGTTTTTTGAGAGAGTCTCGCTCTGTCACCCAGGCTGGAGTGCAGCGGTGTGATCGTGGCTCACTGCAGCGTCCGCCTCCCGGGTTCAAGCAATCCTCAGCCTCCTGAGTAACTGGGACTACAGGTGCATGCCACCACACTTCATTTCTGAGTTTGTAGGGATGGGGTCTCATTGTGTTGCCCAATCTGGTCTTGAACTCCTGGGCTCAAGTGATCCTCCTGCCTTGGCCTCCCAGAAGCCACTTACATTTAATGTAATGATAGGTGTGGCTGTGCGTGAATCTGTTGTCTTGCTCTCTGTTTTCTTTTCCTTTTTGTTTTGGTGTCATCCCAAGAAAACAGAACTGTTGTCTGCCTGACTGGTCTACTTGGAGAGAAGTGTTTGAGACAGGGTCTTGTTCTGTTGCCAAGGCTGGAGTGCAGTGGCGTGATCACAGCTCACTGTAGCATCGACCACCTGGGCTCAAGGGACCCTCCCGCCTCAACCTATAAGCTGGGACTACAGGCACACGCCACCACAGCCGGCTGAATTTTTATTTTTATTTTTTTGTAGAGATGGGGTTTCGCCATGTTGCCCAGGCTGGTCTCAAACTCCTAGGCTCAATCAGTCTACCTGCCTCAGCCTCCCAAAGTGTTGGCATTACAGGCATAAGCTGCTGCGCTCGGCCCACAGCCTGATCATTTTCAGATTCATCCATGCTGTTGTGTATGTCAGCAGTCTGTTCCTTCTCATTGCTGCGGCGTGTCTGCTCTGTGGGTGTGCCACGGATTGTTTATACACTTACCTGCTGATGGACACGGGGTGATTTCCAGTTTTGGGCTGTTAGAAGTAAAGCCACTATGAACATTTATGTGTGAGTCATAAATAGGATTCAGTAATCCCTGTTGATTTTACCCACTGTTAAGTTTTTGTTTTCATTTTTATATTTTTTATGACGGAGTCTTGTTCTGTTGCCCAGGCTGGAGTGCAGTGACGTGATCTCGGCTCACTGCAACCTCCACCTGCCTTCTGGGTTCAAGCGATTCTCCCACCTCAGCCTTCCCAGTAGCTGGGATTACAGGTACAGGCCACCATGCCCGGCTAATTTTTGTATTTTTAGTAGAGACGGTGCTTCACCATGTTGGTCTCAAACTCCTGATCTCAGATGATCCGCCCACCTCAGCCTCCCAAAGTGCTGGGATTACAGGTGTGAGCCACTGTGCCCGGCTGCTTTTATTATTTTAAATTCACACATAATAATTATACATAGTTATGTAGAATTATGTATGATATTTCCAGTCATGTGTAACGATCAAATAGGGCAATTAGCATAATATATCCGTCACTCCAAGCATGTATCATTTCTTTGTGTTGGAGACATTCCGTATCTTCTCGCTATTGGAAAATTACAATAAATGGTTGTAAATTCAGTCACCTTAAAAAAAAAAAAAAAAAAAAAAAAAAAAACCTCTTTTGGCCACACGGTGGCTCATTCCTGTAACCCTAGCACTTTGGGACGCAGAGGCAGACAGATGGCTTGAACTCAGGAGTTCAAGACCAGCCTGGCCAACATGGTGAAACCCTGTCTCTACAAAAAATTAGCTGGATGCAGTGGCACGTGCCTGTAGTCCCAGCTACTTGGGAGGCTGAGGCAAGAGAATCACCTGAGTCCAGGAGGCAGAAGTTGCAGTGAACTGAGATCACGCCATTGCACTCCAGCCTGACTGATGGGAGTGAAACCTTGTCTCGAATAAATAAATAAATAAACTCTTATTTAAAAAAAAAAGCAAATCATGAAACAAAACAAAACCCAGGGCTCTGAGTGAAAAAGATCTCTCCTTTAGGGGGCTAGGCGATGGAAAAGAAAATACATCATGAATTTCATGTTCTCATTCATCTTCGTTAATGACTTATATGTATATATATTTCCATTGAAGACATAGATATGCATTTGATCACCGACATTTGTTTGTATTTTGAGTCATAAATTAAGGCATTTCCTGTCCAGAAAGCACCTGACAATCTTATGATAAAAAACAGAGAATTTTAAAATCACAAATGCAAATAAGAAGCCAGGCACAGTGGCTTATGCCTGTAATCTTAGCTCTTTGGGAGACCAAGGTGGGTAGATTGTTCGAGCTCAAGAGTTTGAGACCAGCCTGGGTAACATGGAGAAACCCTGTCTTTACAAAAAATAAAAAATTAGTGGGGCACGGTGGCATGTGCCTGTAGTCCCAGATACTCAGGAGGCTAAGGTGGGAGGAGTGCTTGAGCCCAGGAGGTCGACGCTGCTGTGAGCTGTGGTTGCACCACTGCACTCCAGCCTGGGTGACAGAGTGAGACCCTATCTCAAAAAAAAAAAAAAAAAGAGGAGTGCAAATAACAGATGACCTTACAAACATCAAAAGTTGTATCTTTATTTATAATAAGTTTTGTCTATATTTAATGAAATATATTGGACAAGTAAAAAATGTAACAGCATGCATATGGCTTTATTTTAACTTGGCCCTGCCCGCTACTCTGCCCTCATCTCTTTTCCTTCCCACTGAGTCCTTCCACATTAGCCACACCACAGCAAACCTGACAAGCTTCTGCCTGAAACAGCACCATTGCACTTATCGTCCCTCACTCTCTCGCCAGACTGGAGTGCAGTGGCATGATCTCAGCTCACTGCAGCCTCCACCTCCCTGGTTCAAGTGATTCTCCTGCCTCAGCCTCCCGAGTAGCTGGGATTACAGGTATACACCACCATGCCTGGCTAATTTTGCATTTTTAGTAGAGACGGTCTTTCTCCATGTTGGTCAGGCTAGTCTTGAACTCCCGACCTCAGGTGATCTGCCCGCCTCGGCCTCCCAAAGTGCTGGGATTATAGGCATGAGCCCCCGTGCCTGGCCACCATGATCAATTTTAGAATATTTTCATTTCTCCCAAAAAGAAATCCCATACCTATGAGCAGTCACTCCCCATTTCCTCCATCCCTCAGTCCTAGGCAACCACTAATTTACTTTCTTTTAGGATAGGATTTGCCTAGTTGGACATTTCATATAAATGGAACCATACAATTCGTGGTCTTTTGTGACTGGCTTCTTTCGAGTAACCTAATATTTTCAAGGTTCATTCATGTTATAGCATGTGTCAGTACTTCTTTCCTTTTGTTTTTTTATGGCTCAATAATATTCCGTTGTAGGAATGTAACACATTTCACTTATCTGTTTATCACTTTTTTTTTTTTTTTTTGAGATGGAGTCTCAGTCTGTCACTCAGGCTGGAGTACGGTGGTGTGATCTTGGGTCACTGCAGCCTCCGCCTCCTGGATTCAAGCCATTCACCTGCCTCAGCCTCCCAAGTAGCTGGGATTACAGACACGTATACCATGTCCCACTAATTTTTGTATTTTTAGTAGAGATCGGATTTCACTATGTTGGCCAGGCTGGTCTCAAACTCTTGACCTCAAGCGATCCTCCCACCTCGGCCTCCCAAAGTGTTGGGAGCCACCACGCCCAGCTGTCTCTACTTTTTGACGATTATGAATAATGCTGCTATGAACATTCACGTATAAGTTTTTGTGTGGACATACGTTTTCATTTCCCTTGGGAATATGATGAAGCCTGGCATTGCCAGGTCATATGGTAACTCTATGTTTAAACTTTGGAGCAACTGCCAGACTATTTCCAAAGCAGTTCCAACGTCATCACAAAGCATTTTACTTTCCCTCCAGCAACATATGAGTGTTTCAATTTTTCCACATTCTCTGCAACACTTGTCATTATCTGTCTTTTTATTATAGCCATTCTTGGGATGTGAAGTGGTATCTTAACGTGGTTTGGATTTGCACTTCCCTGATGGCTAATGATGTTTCTATGTCTTGAATGTCTGTGTCCTCCAAAATTCATGTTATAACCTAAGACCTAATGTGATGATGTTAAGAAGTGAGGCCTTCAAGGTGGTGATTAGGTCATAAGTGCTCTGCCCTCGTGAATGAAATTAATGCCCTTATAAAAAGGCTTCACATAACATTTCTTCTTCTTTTTTCCTTTCTTCTCCTGCCATGTGAAGATGCCACTGTGAGAATGGGAACAATGGAACAGGCCCTCACCAAATACCAAATGTGCTATCACCTTGATTTTGGATTTCCCAGCCTCCGGAACTGTGAGGAATAAATTTTTTGCTTATAAATTACTCAGTCTTAGGTATTTTGTTAAAGCAGCACAAACAGTCTAGGACAGAAATTGAGTGTGTTTTCTTGTGCTTATTGGCCATTTATTTTCTTTCTTTTATTTTTATTTATTTATTTATTTTTAGGTGGGGTTTTGCTCTGTTGCCCAGGCTGGAGTGCAGTGGTGCAATCTTAGCTCATTGCAACCTCTGCCTCCCGGGATCAAGTGATTCTTGTGCCTCATCTGCCTGAGTACCTGGGACTACAGGCATGCACCACAATGCCTGGCTAATTTTTATATTTTTAGTAGAGATGGATTTTCGCCATGTTGGCCAGGCTGGTCTTGAACTCCTGGCCTCAAGTGATCCACCTGCCTTGGCCTCCCAAAGTGTTGGGATTATAGGCATAAGCCACAGCACCTGGCCCTTATTGGCCACTTGTATGTCTTCTTTGGAGAAATATCTGTTCAGATCTTTTGTCCATTTTAAAATTGGGTTATATCCTTTTTATTATCAAGTTGTAAGAGTTCTTTATGTATTCTAGATCCAAGTCCATTGTCAGATACAGTAGTCCCCCTTATGCTTTCTGCAGTTTTAGTTACCTGCAGGCAGCTGCAATCCCAAATATTACAGTATTTTGAGAGAGAGAAAACTATTCATGTAACTTATATTAAAGTATATTCTAGCGGGGCACGGTGGCTCACACCTGTAATCTCAGCACTTTGGGAGGCCAAGGTAGGTGGATCACAAGGTCAGGAGTTCGAGACCAGCCTGGCCAATATGGTGAAACCCTGTCTCTACTAAAAATACAAAAATTAGCTGGGCGTGGTGGCAGGCACCTGTAGTCCCAGCTACTTGGGAGGCTGAGGCAGGAGAATTGCTTGAACCTGGGAGGCGGAGGTTGCAATGAGCCGAGATGGTGCCATGCCACTCCAGCCTGGGCTACAGAGCAAGACTCCATCTCAAAAAAAAAAAAGTATATTCTAATTGTCCTCTTTTATTATTAGTTATTGTTGTTGTTCTATTACAGTGCCTAATTTATAAATTAAACTTTATCGTAGGTATGTATTTATGGACGTATAGGAAAAAAACATAGTATATATAGAGTTTGGTGCTACCTGCAGTTTCAGGTATACACTGGAGGCCTTGGAACATATTTTCCTACATACATACATCTATAGATGTATAAATATATATTTATATATAGCTATATGTTTATCTATATATCTATAAATATATGGTTATATATCTATATTTATCTATACCTAGATATATAGAGATAAATGTATGTGTGTATATATATATATATATATATATTTTTTTTTTTTTTTTTTTGAGGCAAGGTCTTAGTCTATCGCCCAGGCTGGGGTACATTTATGCGATCTTGGCTCACTGCAGCCTCAACCTCCTGGGCTCACATGATTCTCCCACCTCAACCTCCCAAGTAGCTGGGACCACAGGCACATGTCACCACATCTGGGTAATTTTATTTATTTATTGTAGAGATAGGGTATCCCTATGTTGCCCAGGTTAGTCTTGAGCTCCTGGGCTCAAGTGATCCTCCCACCTCAGCCTTCCAAAGTTCTGGGATTACAGGCATGAGTCACTGTGTCTGGCTACATATTTTCCACAAATAAAGTGGGCCTACTTTGTATATAATTTGCAAGTATTTTCTCCCATTCTGTGGGTTGTCGTTCACTTTTTTTTTCTTGAGTCCTCCAAAATTCATGTTATAACCTAAGACCTAATGTGATGATGTTAAGAAGTGAGGCCTTCAAGGTGGTGATGAGGTCATGAGTGCTCTGCCCTCGTGAATGAAGTTAATGCCCTTATAAAAAGGCTTCACATAGCATTTCTTCTTCTTTTTTTTGCCTCAGCCTCCTGAGTAGCTGGAATTACAGACGTGTGCCACCACGCATGGCTAACTTTTGTATTTTTAGTAGAGACAGGGTTTCACCATGTTGGCCAGGCTGGTCTCGAACTCCTAACCTCAGGTGATTGGCCCGCCTCGGTCTCGCAAAGTGCTGGGATTGCAGGCGTGAGCCACCGCGCCCGGCACATGCATCAGTTTTTATGATTCCTTGCTTGAACTGATTAACCAGTTAACTACTGGTTCCAATAAGGTTGGATGAGGTGGCTTATACTCTACTTATTTACCGCCCCCCCTTCTTCCTTTTTTTTCTTTTTTTTTTTTGACACAGGGCCTTTGACGCGCTGGCTGGAGTGCTGTGGTGTGATCTTGGCTCACTGCAGCCTCAACTTCCTGGGTTCAAGCAGTCTTCCCACCTCAGCCTCTAAGTAGCTGGAACTACAGATGTGTGCCCCTATGCCTGGCTAATTTTTGTATTTTTGTAGAGACGGCGTCTCCCCATGTTGCCCAGGCTGGTCTCCAACTCCTGGGCTCAAGAGATCCACCCACCTTGGCCTCCCAAAGCGCTGGGATTACAGACGTGAGCCACTGTGCCTGGCAACTTGTAACAATTCTTTGTACGTTCTTGAAGAAGTCAATTGTCAGATACAGTTGTAGTATATAATTAAACATAATTATATAAAACAATATTTTATATAAGGGCAGCATTATATAAAATAGCAAAAATTTGGAAATAACCAAATGTCCAACAGTAGGTAGTTAGCTAAATACATTGTGAAACATCCATGTAATGAAAGCTATACAACTATAAAAAATGATCTGGATCTATTTATACTGACATCGACAGATGTCTAACATAAATTACATGAAAATAGGAAGTGACAAAGAAGAGAGTATGGTATAAGCTCATTTGCATTAAAGTAATCAAAAAAACCAACTTATATAATAGATACAGGCTGGGCAGGATGGCTCACGCCAGTAATCCCAGCACTTTGAGAGGTCAGGGCAGGAGGATCACTTAAGTCTAGGAGTTCAAGATCAGGCTGGGCAACATACCCAGACCCCATATCTACAAAAAGTTTAAAAATTAGCCAAGTGAGCTATGATCACGCTGCTGCACTCCAGCCTGGGGGATAGAGCAAGACTGTCTCTAAATAAAATAAAACAAAATAAAATAAAATAGGCTGGGCATGGCAGCTCATGCTGTAAAAGTGCTGTAATCCCAGCACTTTGGGAGGCTGAGGCAGGTGGATCACTTGAGGTCAGGAGTTCAAGACCAGCCTGGCCAACATGGTGAAACCTCATCTGTACTAAAAATACAAAAATTAGCTAGGCATGGTGGTGGATGTCTGTAATCCCAGCTACTCGGGAGGCTGAGGCAGAAGAATTGCTTGAACCTGGGAGGCGGAGGTCACAGTGAGCTGAGACCGCACCATTGTACTCCAGCCTGGGTGACAGATATAATACATATAGTTACATATGTGTGAAAAGGACAATAACATTAAATTATGAGTGTTTTCTGTTGCGGTTTCTGTCCTCCCTTGGGGGACCTAAAGGGGAAGCAGTCTTCATTTACTTAACAAATTGTTCAACCATGGCGTCACTTAGTGTGAAAACTGAAAATGCCTGTAGACTGCTTTACTTCCGAATAGGAAAGCATAAAAGGAAAAGAAATAAGAGGAAGTAGGTTTGAGACAAGGTAGCTATGAGTTTGGAGGAAGAAAGACAGAAAGGGCAGTTTTGTGAGATGGAGGGAAAATGGCTAACGTGGACATTTTGGAAGTTTTATTGTGACATGCAACATAATTTTCAGTTATGCATTTCTCAAAGCTGTAATGAAGTTCTCCATTGCTCTCTAAGGCTTTTGGAGTTGTTAATTGTGTTTTATAAAAGCTATATCTGCAGATAGAGACTGACCTCATATATGAATAGAAAAAAATCTGAAGAAATAAAAATCGCTGATAATGATAATCTCTGGAGAGAAATCTCTGGGGAACTTTTCCTTTTCTCTATTGTGTCTTTCCATAAGGTTAGGAAGTTTTGTTATGTGAATACATTCCTTTAGTTACTAGGAAGTGAAATGTAACACTGTGGGGCTTCTTCCCTTATTTCAGGACTAGGGATTAAAGTAGTGAACTAAAAATGACTTTTAATTCCACCGGATGCCTTTAGATCACAGCTTTCTCATTGATAATATTAAAACAAGCAGCTGCTTTTATTTTGGAAGGCATTAACTCAACTTAAGTTTCATTAAAGATATTTGCTCAAGCACTGTAGCACTTAGGATTGTCTGCTGTGTAGGGTGGATGTATGTGTGTGTGTGTCCACATATTGTTTAATACTTTCTATCAACTTTAGTTCGTAAGCCTTCTGCAAACATTTTCAATGACTGCCTGCTTGTATATAAGTTTACATGTTGCAAATTGACCTTAGAAATTGTAACAAATAATTCCATCAGTTCACTCTGCTATTTACACAGTAGAGCCTAGTTTATTTAATTTGTGGGAACCAAGATTCAGAAAGCAGTAGGAAGGAGCTATCAGTTTTTCTTGTCTGAAAGGGCACTTCTTCCTGGGATTTTAATGTTTTAAAGGAGAAAGTAATAACGAAGTTGCCAGATCCTGTTCTTTCTCTGCATTGAGGTCTTGTAACATGGTGGTTATTCGCATCGACTCTTGGTTCATGGCAAGTTCTTGGCTGCATGGGTTCACAGCGTAGTTCTGTGACCTCAAGCAAGCCATTTCACCTATTTGTGTCTCAGTTTTCTCATATATAAAATGAGGAGATAGGCCAGGCACCATGGCTCACGCCTGTAATCCCAACACTTTGGGAGGCCAAGGCGGGTGGATCACCTGAGTTCAGGAGTTCAAGACCAGCTGGGTCAACATGGTGAAACCCTGTCTCTACTAAAAGTACAAAAAATTAGCCGGGTGTGGTGGCAGACACCTGTAATCCCAGCTACTTGGGAAGCGGAGGCAGGAAAATCACTTGAACTCAGGAGGCGGAGGTTGCAGTGAGCCGAGATCATGCCGCTGCACTCTAGCTTGGGTGACAAAGTGAGACTCCGTCTCAAAAACAAACAAACAAACAAACAAAAAAACCAAGGAGCTAATGCCTTCCTTCACTGGGTTGCTATAAACATTAAATAAGAAAATATATATAGGTTGATAGCAATGCACCTGGCATAAACTGTATGCTTAATACATAGAAACTAATAATAGTTTGTTATTATTGAATTTTTATCTAGAATTTTGAAACTATTTTAGAAATAACAAAGAGCTGTGAATTTTACCAAAGCCTACACTGAATTCAATCTGATATAAATCAAGTTGCTATCATGGCAAACTTGAAGTAGTATTGTGAAAAGGTTTTGTTTGTTTGTTTGTTTTTTAAATTAAGGGTTATGGCTGGGCGCAGTGGCTCACTCCTGTAATCCCAGCACTTTGGGGGGCCAAGGCGGGCAGATCTCTTGAGCTCAAGAGTTCAAGACCAGCCTGGGCAACATGGTGAACTCCCATCTCTACAGAAAATACAAAAATTATCCCATCTCTACAGAAAATACAAAAATACAAAAATTAGGTGTGAGGGTGCACACCTATAGTCCCAGCTACTTGGGAGGCTAAGGTGGGAGGATGGCTTGAGCCTGGGAGGCAGAAGTTGCAGTGAACTGAGATCACACTGCTGTACTTCAGCTGAGTGGCAGAGTGAAACCCTGTCTCAAAAAAAAAAATTAATTAAGCAATTATGAAAGGAGTTCAAAGAAGTAACAGAATGAAAGAGCCGGGTGCGGTGGGTCACTCCTGTAATCCCAGCACTTCGGGAGGCTGAGGTGGGCCGATCACCTGAGATCAGGAGTTTGAGACCAGACTGGCCAAAATTGCAAAACCCCATCTCTACTAAAAATACAAAAAAAAGTTAGTGGGGCGTGGTGTCTGGCACCTGTAATCCCAGCTACTCGGGAGGCTGAGGCAGGAGAATCACTTGAACCCGGGAGGTGGAGGTTGCCGTGAGCCAAGATCAAGCCACTGCACCCAGCCTGGGAGACAAAGCAAGACTCCATCTAAAAAAAAAAAAAAAAAGAAAAAGGTATATTTAAGTAGTGGAACAATATTCTCTTCCATCTATGCCTCCATTCCCCCGCAGCCATCAGCATTCACTGCTTCAAGGAAAGGATGATACAGGTGAAAAGCTTTTGTGTTATAAGAACCAACCTGGGCTTCTGAGTTTCACACACCCAAGACCTAGAAGATTCATGGTATAAAGTTCATGCCATCAACAGTGATTTGGAGGAACAGATGGAGATCCACGCTACCTACTCCAATCTGGACTAAGGGGTATCTCTGGACCCAGCAAGACGTGGGCACAAAGGAAGAGAGTACATGAGTGTGGACAAGCAGCGTGCAGGCCACACTTCTGAGAGAGGGTGCAGAGGCTGCCTGCTCACCCTGTCCCAGGAAAGGGACCAGCAGATCTGAAGAGGCCCTGTAGCCAGGACCAGGAAGACTCCCCAGGAGCCAGCAGGCCCCACAGGGGAATGGTGGGGTCTCAGCACATGGTGGCCCAGATAAACAGCACCTAGCAGCCCCAGCATCACGTTGGCCTCTGGAACTTAGGTGCAGTGAGGAAAGGCAGGAGGAGGCATTCTGCATTCACGCAGATTAAGTTTCTGCCATTGGGCTTCAGAATGGGGGCTCAAAATAGAAATTAAGTGTAGGGATATAAAAATAAAAGTTAATCGTTTACACTCCTGAGTTAAGGCTTTAAGTATATGAAGATCTAAATACATTCCAAATGTTTTACTAGGATGTTTTGAAATGTTGTATCTTTCTTGTACCAGAAAAACTGTAAGCTGCCTTCTTAACATCATGACTAGAAAAAATACATTATTGTTCATGAGGCTGAACATACATTAGGTAGCAGGTAGATATTGTAACCCTACCGCTGGAGGATTAAAATAGTACTTTGGTATATGCCCAACATAAATGCATACTTATATTCAGTAAAAGGCATGTTCTAGAATGTTCATGGTAGCACTGTTTTTTTTTTTTTTTTTGAGACGGAGTCTTGCTCTGTCACCCAGGCTGGAGTACAGTGGCAAGATCTCAGCTCACTGCAACCTCTGCCTCCTGGGTTCAACTGATTCTCCTGCCTCAGCCTCCCCAGTATTTGGGATTATGGGTGTGTGCCACCATGCCTGGCAAATTTTTGTTTGTTTTTGCTTTTGTTTTTGAGAAGGAGTCTCGCTGTCGCCCAGGCTGGAGTGCAGTGGCGCGATCTCGGCTCACTGCAGGCTCCGCCCCCTGGGGTTCACGCCATTCTCCGGACTCAGCCTCCTGCATAGCTGGGACTACAGGCGCCCGCCACCTCACCTGGCTAACGTAATGACGTAGAAACATAGAGACGGCGTTTCACTGTGTTAGCCAGGATGGTCTCCATCTCCTGACCTCATGATCTGCCCGCCTCGGCCTCCCAAAGTGCTGGGATTACGGCGTGAGCCACTGCGCCCAGCCTTGCAAATTTTTGTATTTTTAGTAGAGACAGGGTTTCTCCATGTTGGGTAGGCTGGTCTTGAACTTTCAACCTCAAGTGATCCACCTGCCTTGACCTCCCAAAGTGTTGGGATTACAGGCGTGAGCCACCACGCCCAGCCAGCAGCACTTTTTGTAATAGTCAAAATCTAACCAACAAACTAAATGCTCAATTAACAGTAGCATGGATAAATAAATTGTGGTACATCAAGCAATGGAATAGTATACAACAATGAGAAGGAACAAACTACATGCAAAAGCATGGCTACATTTCACAAACCTAAATTGAGTGGGAGAAGTCATTCACAAAGGTCCTAATGTACTATCCATTTACATAAAGTTTACTGCAGGCAAAGCTAACCTATCAATTAGAAGTCAGGATATGGACTTAGGGGGTGTGCCTAGTGACTAAGAGCAAATATGAGGCTGGCTTTTGGGGAGCTAGTGACATTCTGTGTCTTGATCTGACTGAGAATTATACGGATATGTTCAGTTTGTGAAAATTCATTGAGCTGTACACTTACGATATCTGTGCCATTAAAACATATAGTTTCACACTCAAAAGCTACTATATTAGGGTGCTAGCTGATTTTATGCCTTCAACTTGCTTAATGTTTTCATTTATATACAATAGAGTTTTACACCACTCCAGTCAAGCAATCTACTGCAAAATAATTTCCAGTAAAATCTTAATAAATTTATACAAAGTATTAATTTAGCATTAATTTTCCAACTTTGAAAGTCAATGAACCATAAATCTGTAAACAAATTGGTGAAGTGAAAGACATAAATGACAACAAAAATTAGTCACTGTGTTGTGTATGTGCTTTTTCGATGGCTATATGGGGAAAATATATGGGAAAAGGCTTCTTAAAATTTTAAATTAGCGACATAAAAATAATGTAATGCACAAAGAAATAGACTATCTCAACAAAATTGTGAAGAAAACTACCCTGGAATCTAGTTGATAATCTTGACATATTGGCATCACAATTGGGTTTCCCTGCAAGGGAAAGCATCGTCACACTCTTGTGCTTCCAAAAATGTTGGAGGCAAATCTATATAACACAGTCTATTTAATTCTTAGAATATCATGTTTCTGTTTATATGCATATGTTTGAATATCTTTACTATTTTAAAAGCCCACATTGCAGGCATCATCTTGGCAATATAATAGTTTAGGCCCCCAGTGGACATTTGTATCTCCTTGGCTATGTGTTTTATAAGTGATTGCCCAGTCTGAGTTTGATCACCTGCAGTGATGGGAATGCACCACCTCCCAATACCTCATGGCCTATTCCGTTCTAGCCTTGGCTGGTTACTTAGAGATTATGGTGATTCTTGTAGTTCAGTCTCGTTTTGGTCAGAGAAAAACTTTTTTCTAAGACTATGTTTACTAGACCCATTGCAGCTCCATCTCAATGGCATCAACTGAGCACCAGAGACCAGATAAGAGAGTGGCTAAGTTGGTAAAGATGCCATCATCAGTGCTTGGAGAAAAACGTAAGTTCTTCATGTTGACACACTTAATTGATAGTTGCTGATATGGTTTGGCTCTGTGTCCCAACCCAAATCTCATCTTGAATTTTAATCCCCAGGTGTTGAGGGAAGGACCCGGTAGGAGGTGACTGGATCATGGGGGTGGTTTCCCCCATGCTGTTCTCGTGATAGTGAATGAGTTTTCCCAAGAACTGATGGTTTTATAAGGCACTCTTCACCCTTCGCTTCCTCTCTCCTGCCACAATGTAAGATGTGCCTGCTTTCCCTTCTGCCATGATTGTAAGTTTCATGAGGCCTCCCAGGCCATACAGAACTGTGGGTCAATTAGACCTCTTTCCTTTATAGATTACCCAGTCTTGGATATTTCTTTATAGCAGTGTGAAAATGGACTAATATAGTTGCTGTCTTCATTAGGTACTGTTAGTGTAAAAAAAACCAGTCTTTATTTGGAAAATTATGTCATAAGGCTGTACAATCACATTAAGAGTTCTGTGATTTGATTGAGTGGATTAGTTTAGGTTTAGTTCATGTGACCACCATTGACCCAGAGGCCAGAGGAATGGGATGCATTAGGCCTAGTCACGTGTTATAACTCTAGGACCAGTGGTAGTATCCCATCAGATTGTGTTGACTGTGAGAGGGTGAGCAGTGGATCCCAAAGGAAAATCAGGGCTGTGAGCAGATCACTGGGAATGTGGTACAGACTATGCACTGCACAACTCCAAGGTCACCATTCACATAGTCTGCAATGTGATTGGCATCCCTTGGAGTTGTGCAGTGCACAACCTGTGCACCTGTATGCAGTAACCCTTGGTGTGACTCAGAAAAGGAATAATAAATGCTTTAGAGGCAAATTACAAATGTCCACTATTCTGACTGGCTACATTTGCTTATCTAGTTGTTCCCAAAAGGCTTAAGACAATATTTAGGATCCCCACTCTTATTTATTTATCAGGTCTATTTCTGTGTCCTGTCTCTGCAACAGTAGTTTTCGATTCTTTTTTTCCTGCTACAATATACATAAAGAATGATTTTTATGTAAGTTTGTACTTAGGATAGGTATAATCCTAAAGTGTGTTCTGGATCTAATCCTTTGTCACTAACTCAAGAAAGCAAATATGTGGAGCTGGGCACCATGGCTCACACCTGTAATCCCAGCACTTTGGGAGGTCGAGGCAGGCAGATCACCTGAGATCAGGAGTTCGAGACCAGCCTGGCCAACATGGTGAAATTCCATCTCTGCTAAAATTACAAAAATTAGCCGGACACGGTGGCACATGCCTGTAATCCTAGCTACTCAAGAGGCTGAGGCAGGAGTATTGCTTGAGCCTGGGAAGTGGAGGTTGCAGTGAGCTGAGATCGCACCACTGCACTCCAGACAGGGTACAGAGTGAGACTCCATCTCTAAAAAAAAAAAAGAAAGAAAGAAAGAGAGAGAGAGAGAGAAAGAAAGAAACGAGGGAAGGAAGGAAGGAAAGAGAGAGAGAAAGAAAGAAAGAAAAGAAAGAAGAAAGGAAGAAAGGAAAGGAAAGAAAGGAAAGAAAGAAAGAAAGAAAGAAAGAAAGAGAGAAAGAAAGAAAAGGAAGGAAGGAAAGAAAGAAAGGAAAGAGAGAGAAAGAGAAAGAAAGAAAGGAAAGAAAGAAGAAAAAAGAAAGAAACAGAGAGAGAGAGAGAAAGGTGCCAGGCATGGTAGCTCACACCTGTAATCCCAGCACTTTGGGAGGCTGAGACAGGAGGTTTTGGCTGCAGTGAACCAAGATCATGCCACTGTACTTCAGCCTGGGCAACTGAGTGAGACCTGTCTAAAAAATAATAATAATAATAATGTGTAGGAGTGTAAATTAGATCAACCATTGTTGGAAGACAGTGCGATGATTCCTCAAAGACCTAAAAACGGAAATACTATTTGACTCGGCAATCCTATTATTAGGTGTATACCCCCCAAAAATATAAATAATTCCATTATAAAGACACGTGCATGCATATGTTCATTGCAGCACTATTCACAATAACAAAGACATGGAATCAACCTAAATGCCCCTCAGTAATAGACTGGATAAAGAATATGTGGTACATATATACCTTGGAATACCATGCAGCCATAAAAAAAGACTGAGATCGGCTGGGTGCGGTGGCTCATGCCTGTAATCCCAGAACTTTGGGAGGCCGAGGCAGATGGATCACCTGAGGTCAGGAGTTCAAGACCAGCCTGGTCAACATGGCGAAACCCAGTCTCTATTAAAAATACAAAAATTAGCTGGGTGTGGTGGCAGGCACATGTAATCCCAGCTACTCAGGAGGCCAAGGAGGAGAATCACTTGAACCCAGAGGCAGAGGTTGCAGTGAGCAGAGATCATACCATTGCACTCCAGTCTGGGCCACAGAGCAACACTCCATCTCAAAAAAAAAAAAAAGAAAGAAAAAAAAAAAAACCCACTAAAAATTTTTATTAAAATCAGGCATGCAATAAAATTTTTAATTTCATTGTGATATGATATTATATGCATTGGTTCTTACCAATGCAATGATAGCATAAATATTATCAGTTGTAAAATTATGACATTCATAAATAAATATTTTGTAGACACTGGAATGATGTTTCTAAAAATTTTGAAAGAGATAAGGAATTTTTCTAATACTATTGTGAATGAAAATTTAGGATCCATGCTCAAAGTTGGCATCACCAGGAACGGGACAAATGGACATAACGTGCCTCCTAACAGGACACATTAAGTAGAACATGACATCACTTCTGTGGTGTTTTTGCCAGAAAAGCATAACTTGACCCTAATCTTGAGGAAACATCAGGCAACTTCAAATTAAGGGACATTCTACAAAATAACTGGTCTTTATCTTCCAAAATGTCAACATCAAGACACCCCAAGAAAGACTGAAAATTAAGACATAGCCAAACACAAATATGATTCGGGATTTTTTTTTTACAAAGGGCATTGTTGGGAGATTGGTGAAACATGAACAGATTAGATGATAGTTCTGTATCGATATTAATTCTTGATTTTGATCATTGTACTGTGGTGACTGCAACAGAATTCCTTGTTTTAGGAAATACACAGTGAAGGACTGAGGTGTAAAGGGGCATTGTATCTCTGAGTTAGTCTGAAAAGGTTCAGAAAGAGGAGAGGAAGAAAGCAAGTGTGATTGAATGTTCACATCTGGGAAATCTGGATGAGGGTTAGAGAGGAGTCCTTTGTACCATTTTCACAACTTTTCTATAAGTCTGAAATTAAGTAAAAAGAAATACTTTAAAGAAGAAATGTGCAATATTTATTTTAAAATATATATGATGAATATAAAACACTGGGAAAAGGTTAGGTTGGTGGCTCACACCTGTAATCCCAGCACTTTGGGAGGCCGAGGCGGGTGGATCACCTGAGGTCAGGAGTTTGAGACCAGCCTGGCCAACATGGTGAAACCCGTGTTTATTACAAATACAAAAATTTGCCAGGCGTGGTGGTGCATGCCTGTAATCCCAGCTACTTAGGAGGCTGAGGCAGGAGAATTGCTTGAATGCAGGAGGCAGAGGTTTTGCTGAGCCGAGATCGCGCCATTGCACTTCAGCGTGGGCAACAAGAGTGAATCTCCATCTCAAAAAAATAAAAAATAAAATAAAATACAAAAATTAGCTGGGCGTGGTGGTGGGCGCCTGTAATCCCGGCTACTCAGGAGGCTGAGACAGAAGAATCACTTGAACTCAAGGTGGAGGTTGCAGTGAGTCAAGATCGTGCCACTGCACTCCAGCCTGGACAACAGAGTGAGACTCTGTCTCAAATAAATAATACAAAAAAAAAAAAAAAGACTGTGAAGAAAATGTACCAGACTGCTATTTCTTAGGCTGAAAAATTGTGAATGGTTTTGGTATACTGTATTCTCTCTATTAACTGTATATATATAATATTTATGATTTTTAAGCAGACCCATTTTTGCTAGCATTTTAATGTATATAAATAAGACAAATTGTTTTTCTTCCTTAACCTTTGACTCTTTGATATTTTCAAGGTTGATAGCAATGTAATGATTAAATAATTTTTTTTATCTGAAACTGACTTGTAAATGATTGCTCACTTGCCTGCATCATGTAAGTGGAATGAATAATGGAGAATTCTGATTTTACTCCACGCATCCTGTAGCTTTATTGGAAAGGCTAGATTTGTAGATTAGTCATTTCATTTCCATATAAGAGCACTTAAATAAGAAATACAATAACATGTATAAAAAAAAAAAAAGACAGAAAATCCTGGGCTGTGAATGGGTTCACGCCCTGTAATCCCCAGAACCTTTGGGAGGCCGAGGCAGGTGGATCACCTGAGGTCAGAAGTTCAAGACCAGCCTGGACAACATGGGTGAAACCCCCGTCTCTATTAAAAATACAAAAACTAGCCAGGCGTGGTGGTGGGCACCTGTAATACCAGCTACTCAGGAGGCTGAGGCAGGAGAATTGCTTCAGCCTGGGAGGCAGAGGTTGCAGTGAGCCAAGATTGTGCCATTGCACTCCAGCCTGGGAGACAAGAGCATACCTCCATCTCAAAACAAAAACAAAACAAAACAAAACAAAAGTTTAAATTAAAAACTGTGCAGGTCGTATGTTTATTGCGGCACTATTCACAATAGCAAAGAGTTGGAACCAACCCAAATGTCCAACAACGATAGACTGGATTAAGAAATGTGGCACATATACACCATGGAATACTATGCAGCCATAAAAAAATGATGAGTTCGTGTCCTTTGTAGGGACATGGATGAAACTGGAAAACATCATTCTCAGTAAACTATCGCAAGGACAAAAAACCAAAGCACCGCATGTTCTCACTCATAGGTGGGAATTGAACAATGAGAACTCATGGACACAGGAAGGGGAACATCACATTCCAGGGACTGTTGTGGGGTGGGGGAGGGGGGAGGGACAGCATTAGGAGATATACCTAATGCTAAATGACGAGTTAATGGGTGCAGGAAATCAACATGGCACATGGATACATATGTAACAAACCTGCAATTGTGCACATGTACCCTAAAACCTAAAGTATAATAATAAAAAAAAAAACTGTGCAGGTTTTATATTTTTTTCAATAAAACTATAAAATTCTAGTGCAGAAGTCATCAACTCAGCCCCATGCCTCCAGGCAGAACCATAATTAAGTTATCCTAGACAGGTAATTGTCCATTCCAGTGAGTCTGTAACAAGCTCAGTAATCCATTCCTGTAATATTTTTTCATCAGAAACTTCTTTATTTGGTCTAATTCAAGTATTTTCCTTTCAGTTTAATTTAATTTCATCTGACTTTGTTACATACAGGAATTTATTCTACTGTAGAAAATTATGTAATAAATGTCCTTGTGCCGTCATTTCATTTATTCATGATCATCCTGATAAGAAAACATGGCTTCATTACGTAGTCAGCATTAATATTATTTGTACATATTAACTGTATTTTCTTTCTTTTATGTTATGAGAGTATAAGGATTTACTATTACATTGCTCACTTTATTGATAACTGCATATGGTACAGTATTTTGACAAGGCAAAAATGATCTTCATGCATTTCTCTGTAACCTCTGACTATACAATGGTATAGTAATTTCAGCTCATATAGATGACTTATGTTGAGTTAAATTATTAAAGAATGTTGAAATGTAGCAGCCAAAAAACATATGAAAATATGTTCAACATCACTAATCATTAAAGAAACAAATCAAAAGCACAATGAGATACCATCTCATACCAGTCAGAACGGCTATTATAATTATTATTAATTTTTTTTTTGAGACAGGGTCTTACTTTATCACCCAGGCTGGAGTATGGTGGTGTGAACATGGCTCACTGCAACCTCGGCCTCCTGGGCTCCAGTGATCCTCCTATGTCAGCTGCTCATAGCTGGGACTTACAGGCATGTGATACCATGCCCGGCTAATTTTTGTATTTTTTAGAGATAGGGTCTTGCCATGTTGCCCAGGCTGGTCTTGAACCCCTGAGCTCAAGCCATCCACCCACCTCGGCCTCCCAAATTCCTGGGATTACAGGCATGAGCCACCATGCTTATCCCAGAATGGCTA